>NW_006399816.1:10078745-10084226 GCF_000299155.1 Elephantulus edwardii
TGGCTGGACTACAAGAACATTTGCAAAGTGGTGGAAGTGGGCAGCAAGATCTACGTGGATGATGGACTTATTTCTCTGCAGGTGAAACAGAAAGGTGTGTATAAGAATCAACGTCTAATTGTCCAAAGCCATCTCTCTCATCTCTAAAACTTGAAGTAGATAGAAAGCTTGGTTGGCTATCACCAAGTTTGTTGTTAGGTGCCATCGAGTAGAGTAGGCCTCATAGTAACCCTATGAACAACAGATCTGAACCCTGTCCTATCCTGTGCCATCCTCACACTTCTTGACACATTTGAGTCCATTGTGGCAGTTAGCATGTCAGTCTCCAAGATTAAGTCTATATTCTCAGCAGTTATTCTATAACTTGTCCTCAAAAACGGGCTTTAGTCTAATTTTCTCTTGCTCTTTGACTTTGGAAAGCATGTGAGGATTTCTCTTTGTTCTTTCCTATGTTTTGACTCCCTGCTTCCATCCTCCACACCGCAGCATAACACAGACGTTACTCCAGTGCACCGGGAATGAGCAAACCAAAACCCTCACACTCTGCTTTCAAGTTGGTTTCCACCCGTAGCGACCCACCTTTGGTCAAGATAGCTCATCTTTAAGTGCCTTTCTCTCCCAGAGAGAAGAGTCAGTATTTTCCCTCTTTATAGGAGAGGAAAACTGAGACCCAAAGTGGTTAATTGTCTTGTCTGAGGTTACATAGTTAGGACTGGAACTCCAGAGCCTTTCTAGTTTCCTCTACTGAGGATAAGGACAGCCTGCTTCCTGGTTCTTTCCTGTCAAGCAGATATAGTCTCTCTTTTATTTATTTCCATTTTTCTCCTACCTACTTTGTTTTGCGCAGGGGCTGACTTCCTAGTGACCGAGGTGGAAAATGGTGGTTTACTGGGCAGCAAGAAGGGCGTGAACCTCCCTGGCGCTGCTGTGGATCTGCCTGCGGTGTCAGAAAAGGACATCCAGGATCTGAAGTTTGGGGTAGAGCAGGACGTGGATATGGTGTTTGCATCTTTCATTCGAAAAGCAACCGAGGTCCACGAAGTCAGGAAAGTCCTGGGAGAGAAAGGCAAGAACATCAAGATTATCAGCAAGATCGAGAATCATGAGGGAGTTAGAAGGTAAGTCACTAGCCCAGAAGGGCTTGCTGATGCCCCTCACCTGTCAATGCTGTTAAAGCTTATGGCTTCCTGCCTGTATGTCAAAAGCAGTGACTTGGGTGATCTGTTCAGATGCCCAGAGGAAAGGATGAGGTTCTTCTCCAATTTGGTTGAACTACTTTTAATTGCTATATAGGGCAAGGCCAAATGACCAGGCCAGCTTAGTGGAGTCTGTATTTCTCTGGCTTCCAACTAGAAAAAAAAGTTTGATGCTGTTGTAAACTCTGACCTCCTCTCAGGGTCATCACCGTGTTCCCACTGTGATGACCTCTTATTCTTGTTATAGCTAGTTGTCTTTCATACCAAGAGATTTTGGGGATCTGCCGTCTTAATAAGCTATAAATGAAAAGTTATGTGGTCTGTTGGGTTCCCTTTCTGCCTTGCATGTGCTGATTAGGGAGTGGAGATGGCAGAGAGACACTATAAAACATTTATGTAAGATGAAGAGAAAGTAGGTTCTCTCTCATCCTCTTCCCCTCAATAAAGTGTTAATACTAACAGGACCTATTGGCCCACTTTGGCCAGAAGGCCTAAGGTAGCCCAGCTTCATTTATTTGTGGTGATGGGGTCTAAGGAAAGCTTCTCCATCACCGTGTCTTTTATTCTGTATAACCTCTCTCCCACTGTTTCCTCCCCGTTCAGGTTTGATGAGATTCTAGAGGCCAGCGATGGAATCATGGTGGCTCGTGGTGATCTGGGCATTGAGATTCCCACAGAGAAGGTCTTCCTGGCTCAGAAGATGATGATTGGTGGGCGATGCAACCGAGCTGGGAAACCTGTCATCTGTGCCACGCAGATGCTGGAGAGCATGATAAAGAAGCCCCGCCCAACCCCCGCCGAGGGCAGTGATGTGGCCAATGCGGTCCTGGATGGTGCTGACTGCATCATGCTGTCTGGTGAGACGGCCAAAGGCGACTACCCGCTGGAGGCTGTGCGCATGCAGCACCTGGTGAGTTGGTCAGCCCACCCTGGCTTCAGGCTAGCTGGTGGATACAGGCCTGCACTGGCACAGGCACACCTAGATTTTTTTTGCTTCTCACCAACAGCTTTTCATGATCCTCAAAGTTGCATCAGTGAGAATGAAGAGGTGTGCGCTGGGGAGGTAGAGACAAGAAGACAACTCTTCCTGCTCTGCCTTCCCAACCCACACTGTGGCCCTATTTCTTTCCTCTCTAGAGGCTTACTTCTGCATTGAACACTGCACAGCATTGCTTGGAGTTTAGCTGTCACTTACTTCAAGGCTGTGACTTGTTCCCTTTGGCTTAAATCCTGGGATACTTTGCAGTCAAAGATGACCTCATACCGTTTCCCTCTGGTTTATCCAAAGTACCAGATGCCTTTGCTCTGTTGTGGGGGAAGAAACCCCAAGATGGCCTATCATCCCTAGATGTCATTTGCTTTTGGCTTCCAATCCGAGGCTCCACATGTCACATAGGTGCCTTTGTGGGGCTGCAGAAGACACTGTTGCCTGCATTAGGCTTGCTGAGCTGGCCTTGCATGGTGCCTGTCAAAGGTCCTTCTTTGCTGTGCCGTTGGGTTGTGACTGCTTCACTCACAACTACTTGTAGACCAAAAAATAGGGCTTGTAAATGACTTGACAGCAAGTCCACGGGTACAGACAGGTGAGAGGGTGGTTAATCCTGGCTGGACCTGGAGCAGGAACACCTGAAGACTCAAGCATGTTCCACTGCCTGACTACTTGTGCCTGGCAAAATGAGTGTCATTGTAGTAAAAGACACAGCTCAGTAAACTTCTTTTCTCTTTAACTTTCCTATTCCGTTTCCAGTCAGCCAAGGACTCTGTACCTACCCCTTGTGCTTCCCTTCCCCAACCAAGCCCTCCAAATGTAAAATGTTCCTAGTAGCCTTCCATTCCTCTTCCTTTATATATGTGTTATTCAGTGTTGAACTGAATTCATACCTTACTGATGCTATCTCCTTGGTATCCTTAGTAGGTTTCCCCAATCTGAACTCAGTGGGTACTGGTCTAACTTCTGACCCTTACCTTGACTGTCATACTTGGTGCCGTGTGATTGCTGTTTGGATGCTCAGAAACTCTTGGCTCATTCTCCTGACTGACCCAGTGCTGGGAAAATGCCTTCTCTGTCCCAGTAGACTTTGAACCTTGTTCAAGTCACCTCTAGAATGGCACCTTTTATGGGTTTATGGGTCAATGAAAGAACTTTGAGGCCATCACCTCAATCTCTTAATTGCCTTGCCCCATTGTATGGTCTCATGTTACTGGAGGTGGGAGGGTGGCTGACCTTGATTTTATGTACTGAGCCTTGAACCGTTAACCAGCCAGGTGATCTTTATGTATCTCTGAGAAAATTGCTTGGCAGATCTATAGATCAGATAAAGGAGAGATTGAAGATTCAGGGCTCTAGGCTCTAAGCTGCACTTTGTTTCTACCATACCCTGTGGTTAGACACCCTAGCAGTTAGACACGTTAGAGAGACCGTCAAAGCTTGGCTTGCATGCCCTGGCTCAGAAGGTGGACTTGTAGGTTCTGGGCCAGGCTGCAGCTGCCCTACCAGGTGATTCAGACTCTCTGTGTCTAGTTAAAACTGGCTAAAGCTGCCTCTCTTAACTGTACACTGGTTTTTTCCTGTGTGTAAACATGATGCAGTTAATGGCCCGTAGCTAAACGCTAGGCAGAATCAGGTATGGTTCTGTTTCCTGTTTGTTTTCTTTCCCCTGTCTGTAGACTGTACGCAACCCATCCTTGCAGACAGAAATCCTCTAACTAATCCTGCCCCACATCTGCCTTTACTGTCAGAGGAATGAGATAGCATTACTGATTCTGCCCTCGTCCATCATTCTCTAAAGTGCTAGCTGTTGTGTTATAACCCTCTAGAGCTTAATTTTTTTCCCCTCTGATTCTTGGTGTTACCTGAGCAGGTAGAATGTAAATAACTCAGTGGCTTTCTCATTCTTGAGAGACTCTTCAAGACTATTTTAATCAATAGGCTTCAATGAAATGCCTCATTAAACTAATCTGCATGCTTCTACAGGCGTCTCCCTTGGCATGTGGCTGTTTGGTGTGCTCCTCACAATGTTGGCCCCAATTCTTCACCCTCCTGTTTAGAATGCCGTTAAGCTGCGTGGCTTTGTCTTATGCCCCATTTCCAGGGCTGCTCCTACAGTTTCCGTGGCAGCCCACTGGGGAGGGTTTTATGTGCATCACTGCCTGAAGCTAAATAAGTGCTCACCATGTGCATGGAGGCCCATGCAGGAAGCCCTGCGGTAACCAGACAGCCATGTGAGGAGGGCGGGCCTGTTCCTTCCTGTAAGCTGTGTCATGAGGCAGCGTGGGCAAGTCCTCTGCCAGGGAGTGGCATGGGCCCCGCCCTGGCATGTCTTTGTGCCAAGGTGCTGGCTCCTTTCCCCACACATTGCTGTGTGCCCTCATCCTCGCTCGGAAAATGCATGCAGAATGGAGCTTCTCAAATCAAGTATCAGTTTTCTCCTCCATGATGGGCTTGAAGTTCTGTGTACCTCCCTGAGCAGTCCCACTTTCGCTACTCTGCCTCTTTGCATTTATGTGAAGGACAAATTTAGCCAATTAACTTAAGGTGACCTTTTCTTCTCTCTGAATAATTCCCCATTGTGTCTTTCCATGTGTTGTCTCTCTTCCCCCATCCTTCATCCCTCTTCCTTGTCCTCCCTCTCCTAAACCTTACAGATAGCTCGTGAGGCTGAGGCAGCCATGTTCCACCGCAAGCTGTTTGAAGAACTTGTGCGAACCTCCAGTCACTCCACAGACCTCATGGAAGCCATGGCCATGGGCAGCGTGCAGGCTTCTTATAAATGTTTAGCAGCAGCTTTGATAGTTCTGACGGAGTCTGGCAGGTAGGGCCCTGAGGGCAGGTAACACGGTGTAGGACGGCCAGCCTCCTGCTCCAGAAGACAACCAGGGTTGAGCCCTGTGCTTGGGCCTTGGCTCAGAGCCTTTTTTTTTTCTCACCAGTAGGAGTACAGGCAGGGAGGTCACACTAGGGCAGGACCACAGGGTCCTTCAGTCAGGTAGGGACAGCGAGTGTCACAGGCACCTGGTGAAGGACCAGACGGTCCCTGTGATCCTGTTCTTGCTCAGTGGTTGGCGTCCACTTGACCTTCAGCTTCAGGGCCAAGCTCTTCACCAGCTGTCCGTGTACCTCTTCCCCTCCATCACCCTTCCTGACGAAGCTCTGTCCCCTTCTCGTCCCTCTGGACGGTGTTGCTCCCCTAGATTGCCCGTGAGGCAGAGGCTGCCATCTACCACTTGCAATTGTTTGAGGAGCTCCGCCGTCTGGCGCCCTTTACCAGCGACCCCACAGAAGCCG
>NW_006399816.1:10086291-10151469 GCF_000299155.1 Elephantulus edwardii
CCGTGGCATCTTCCCTGTGCTGTGCAAGGACGCAGTGCAGTCAGCCTGGGCTGAAGATGTGGACCTCCGGGTGAACCTGGCCATGAATGTCGGTATGTGGCTGGGCTCCCAAAAGTTTAGGGATTGAAAGTGGGAACCCCGACTGATCACACCTTGTCCTTGCTAGGAATGGTCTCGAAACTGAAACTCTCCCTCTCGACCAAGGGCCCAATGCAAGAGACCCTGATCTGTGCTCATGACTGAATTTTCTTAAAAATTGACCAGCTGTGTATGTCACTGTGGCCTTTGTCCTTGTGAAGAATGTCACAGGATGTGAGACAACAGCTACTCTGACCTTGGGCAAGGCATTCCACCCCTTAGAGTATAAAATAAATGATGTCCAAAGGTCCCTGCCAACTATGCCATGCATGCGATAAGGAAGTCTCAAGAGCTCAACCTCCTGTCCTGTCCTGTGTGTGCATGTGTGTTGCGCCACCTTGTGGCTTGAGAGAGTAGCAGTCAACAGCACCACCTACCCCATCCCACACACTGAGCTGTGGTGCGGTCCCTGCCTCTCTTGGCTTTTTCTCATTAGTACTCTCTCCTCTCTTCCTCCAGGTAAAGCTCGAGGCTTCTTTAAAAGTGGAGACGTGGTCATTGTGCTGACTGGGTGGCGTCCAGGCTCCGGCTTCACCAACACCATGCGTGTAGTGCCTGTGCCATGATGGACCCTGGGGGACGTCCTCCAGCCCCTGTCCCATCCTCTCCCCACAACCCATCCATTAGGCCAGCAACGCTTGTAGTGCTTACTTGGGATAGTGTGGCACTGGTGGGCTGGGACAACAGGGAAGAAAGACAAAGTTCTGTGACACATGACTGTTTGTTAAGACCCTGGTTTGGTGAGGTAACTCAGGCTGACTGCCTTCATCTTTCTCCTCTCGGGCAAGGGAAGAATGAGGGGTGCAGGACTGGAGGCCCTGTGCTTATTTAATGCAAAAGGTCAGCGATTCCCTCTCCTTTGTGTTCAGTTCCTGTAGAAAATTCAGTCCTGGCCTGGGGTCAGGAAATAGCAAGAGCCAGGGCCGAAGCCACGGGGCAGTGGTTAAAGTGTACGCAGAGTGGCCTTGGCCCTTAATCGCTTCTGCAGTCCTTCAGCCTCCCCTGTTCTCACCTTGTTCGTGTATTGGGCACTTCTCTTTCCTGCACTCCATTCAGCTGTCTCTACAAACACTCCTCCCTCCACCTTCCATTTTCCCACTACAGCCACCTCCAGGCCTGTTGCTATAGAGCCTACCTGTATGTCAATAAACAACAGCTGAAGCACCTGTTTCCTCTTTTTTTCTACTGGGAGGTTTAACCCTGCTCTCTGAGCAGGATAAAAATGGCAAGAGCCTTGGGTCTGGTGGTAGGTGTTCAGACTGCCTGTCATCTTCAGGGCGCAGGGCTGCTCAGGAAAGCAGTAAGTAGCTCACTCTTGTGGGGTGGGGTTGGGGTGTCTGTTACCCCCTTCACACTCTAGGGAGGTAGGATTACTAGATGGGGAAATTTCAATGTTTATAGACGCTTGTGTTGCTCACCCAGAGGCCACACACCTTTCTCCTGTGCAGTTTACACCGTCAGAAATCTAGTGGAAAAGTAGTGTATTTGGACAAAAGCTTTGAGGAGACAGGGCAAAGGGCCCCATGAGTGACAAACCTTCATAACTCTCCTTTAGGGTCTTAAAACTAGGTTTGAAATGTATGCTCTTGGAAATGGAATCAGGATTAAGCTTCCAGAAGTAGACCTGGGCTCCTCTTGTGACCATCCATTGCTGATACCCTTGTAGCAGGGCCTTGCTGCTGGGAAAGTGCTGGGAATGGAACCTACTCTTCTACCTAGTGGGAAGAGGTGTCCTAAATGAGTCCATTTCATGATTACCGTGTCGTCAACCACCAAACAACATCCTGTGTCTTCACTACCCTTATTTCTGGCCGTCACTACAAAGAAGTTTCTAGTGGGAGAAGGACTTTGAGGGCATTCTAGTCTCCAGGCAGACTTGTTCTTCCCTCTGGAAGGAGATTGACGCTTTTCCAGAGTTTGGAGAAGGTGGTGGAGGGCAGGAATAGCTTACTACAAGGCAGAGGAGTATAGAAGGTATGACAAGTACGGCACATGACCTGTGCTTATCACCACTGGAAAGGAAGTCAGTTTCTATTAACCATTGGCAGTTCCATGGCCACCTGTAGAAGAGGCTTCAGCAAGTAAATAGTTACAAATAGTTTCATATTTAAGGACTCATGGCTCAAGGGTTGCTGAGGGGATCTTGCTCTGTTGAAAAGGGGGAAATGAGCACACACATTTTTATCTGTGAAAATGCTGTGATGTGAAAAGTAGAAGGTGAACCTCGTCCTTTGGAGCTTACATCTACCTCATGGTGGATCCTCTATCCCTTAAGATTTTCCACCTTTGCCCATATCCCTAACACTTCATGTCCACCTGGGTTCCCGGGTGATTGGGTGGGAGCCAGTCCCTGATAAGGGACGTTTCTCTTGGAAAAGTGGAGGGTCAGTGAAAGGAAGACCCTTCAGGAGATGGATGGAATAACAGGTTGACATGACAGATTGTGAGGGCGCAAGCTGTGGCAAGGCTTTTTACTTGCTGTTCAAAGTGTCCTATGCGTGGAAACCAATGGTGACAAATGTTTGGACACGGGCCTGATTTCGATTCTTGCCATCGGCACTATTTCCCCTACATACCACTTCGTTGCAGAGGAAAATCAACTCCTGCATCAGGAGTGTGGACAGGGATAGGTGAGGAGGCGCCCACCCCGTCTGGGGCGTGGGTCGGGAAGATGTAAAGTCCTAGCCGGGCGGGGCGAGGTGGTGGGGGGCGGGAGGCACTGCCCACCGGCCGGGCCTGTCCCGGGCAGCAGCCAATGGGCGGGCTGAGGCGGGCACGCCCCGGGCAGGCAGGGTCCCGCGGGTGCTCGCGGCGCAGTGATGACTGCCCTACGCCGGAGCGAAGTGGTGGAGGCGGACAGGTAAGGGGACTGCGGCCCAGGCCGGGCTGGGGCCCAGGAGGCCGCCGCGAGGGGCCGCTGCCGGGCGGTGTCTGTGAGCCTCTGCCTGCCGGGCACGCGCTTCCCGGGCGCCGGAATGCGGGCTCCGGGCCAGAGCCGCGGTGCTGCGGGGCGCCCCGGGGCCGCGCGGGGTCCTGGATATCCACGGCGGCTCCGCGCCAGGTATCCAAGCCTGGGGGCACAGGGATGATCCTGGCAGCACCGAGCAGGGCAGGGAACCTTCCCTGGGACGACTTCCTGGGTGCTGTCTCCGCTCATCTGTTCGCATAGTCATTCATTCCTTTCCCAGCCACATCTACTTGCCTTCATCCCTGTCCCCCTCCCCAAGGCTGTTGCTCCCCGGCCGCCTCGGGAGGAGTCGGGCCCTCTGCTCGCAGCCGGCTCTGCCCTTGTAGCGGCCCGCCGCTGCTCGGGAGGCGCGCGGAGCTGTCCCAGCACGACTCAGCCGCACCCGTGCGCCAGGCTGGTCCCCGCTGGGCGGGCTACGACTGGCTTCCCAGATCTGGTCCAGAGTTGCCCTGGGAGGAAGGAAGGCGCTTCCATTTGAAAGCTTGAGGCCCTGGTAGTGGGATTATTTAGAGAGAGACAGACACAGCTCTTACATAAGGGGACGTGATCCTGCTCCTCCTCAGGTCCCCAGCTCAGCCTGAGCTCGGGAGGGGAGCAGGGCAGGCCTGGCCAGGCAGGTAGGATGGATGTGTGAGCCCACAGCAGCTCCGGAATGGGGTGGGGGAGCCCTCGGACCAGTCCTCAAAGGAGTTACTGGGGGACTTTCTTGCTGTCATTTGCCCTCCTTTGCTTACTCTCAACCACTTCATGGTTGTTCAAAGGTCCCAGTACTTGCTCCTTGCACCTTGGCTAAGGAATTCCTTCCCTGGCACCCAGTGTTTCCTTTGCCTCTTGTACAACTCCAGCTGGCTCTGAAGTCTGACTCGTTTCAGAATAAAGATTTAAGGGGCTGGGGAGAGGTAGACTAGAGGGGTCCCATACATCCTGCAGGGGGTGGTCAGGCTTGATGAAGGTGGGCTGCCATGCGCTATAGCTAGAGAATCTGATCCAGTCCATGCTGGTAGATACTGAGGTCTGAGGGTAGAGTTGGACAGGCCAGTTAGGCAGTGGCATTGAGGAGCAGCCTCAGCAGGCCTCTTTGGGGGCAAATGGACAATCCCAGAGAGCAAAGTGGACAGAGGCTAACACTGAGCTTCCAAGATAGCTTCTCCTTAGACCAAATCTAACTTTTCCTTCCTCACTTCTCCTGGGTGGATATTTCTGAATAGCTTGGAGAGAAACAGCGTGGGGCATCCCCTCTTATCCTTCATGCCTTGATGCTGCTGGTTGCCTTCAGCTGTCTGAGTCTTGGTGGAAACCAGAGAGAATTGTGTGCTAATCATCTCCTGGAATGTTCCCATGACCCTCTAATGTTGACTTTACCCAAGACAAGTTTATGCCAACCAGCCCCGTAAAGCTCTTCCAGGAGCTGCTGAGCTCTTAGCTCCTTTTCAGTGGCTCCACCCCATCCTTAGTCCTTAAACTGTTGAAATGCCACGTACCCTATTTGTCAGACCAGCATCAGGAGCCTCACTCTGGAAATCAAATGGGAGTTCTAGGGCTCATGCTGTCCCTGTTTTGTTGTGGCCTGGGGCAAGTCACTTCCCCTCCCAGCACCTCCTTCACCATCATTTGGAGATTGACCTGTAAAAAAATCCCTCAACAAAATAACTTTATAAGGACGGCCAATAGGCTTTCTAAGATTATAAATCTTTGTAGAAGCGTATAGTGTGTGTCTACATCTTTCTTCTGAGGCTGGTGGGTTCAGACAGCTAGTCTTTTGGTTAGTAGCCATGTGCTTAACCACTGCACCACCAGGATTCCTTGTTTTTGATGGAACCGACTCATAGCTGACCCTCCAACAGGTTTTCAGAGGCAAGAAGTCACAGGAGGTTGCCCATTTTTCTTCCCTGGAGCAGCTGATGGATTTAAACCTGTGTCTTTGAGTTTGTAGTATAGCTCCTACCACTAGACCACCAGATCTCCTAGACTCCCCTAATAAAGCCCTTCTCAAGGCCAGTGTTCAGTGACTCACTGTAAACTCGTATGTGTCCTCCTTCAATTTCTGAAGATTTTCTTTCCAGTTTCTCCTTTGCTATAACTATAGTCCATGGGCTGCACAGGAAGCTAAGGCGGGGTGAGCAGCATTCTTCTTCAGTGGCCAGTGTTTAAATATGAACACCGGCACCAGAAAATAGTTTGCCTTTCTCTCTTCCTGAGCTGTGAACAGATTTTCACCAAATTCTGCAGCACGAAGCCAACCTTGGCCACTGTGCTGCTATTCAGCTGGGCTGCAGGGCATCGATGTCACCACCTGTTATCACTAACCTTTGAAGCCTTGATTAATCTCCTACCTTTTTAGTAATGTCAGAAAGAGAAGGAGGGGAGGACAGAAACTCCTGGGAATGAAGCTTCCTGTGTTATTAAGAAGTGACAACTTTCCCTCAGATACTCCTGTGCAGATGACCTTGTTCCCAAGAATATAAGCCACCACAGGACAAATTGTTTCATTCCTCTCTCCTCCACGGTGACTACAGCTGAAGTATAGAAATACGGGCTCATAATTTAGGACTAAGGAGCACTGATGACTCAGTGGTTAAGCACGCCCTTCACACCCACTTCTCATAATCAGAAAGTCAGCAGTTCAAACTCACCTCAGGAGAAAAGACCTGTTGATCTGATCCTGCAAATATTATAGCCTGAGGAGCCCCGCCGGGCAGTTCTCTTCTGTCGTATGGAATTGCTGTGAGTTAGAAATGACTCACTATAGAAAAAACAAACAAACAAATAAACAAAAAAGTAAAGGGAAGCTCTGGTAGCCTAGTGGCAAGGAGCTGCAACTGCAATCCCAGAGGCGCACGGTTCGAATCCACCAGATGCTCTGCCGGGGAAGGAGGGACAATCTCCTGTACCAGTCAGAGCTGATTTGATGGTATACTCACACAAAAATAATAAAATTTTAAAAAAATTTTAAAAAAAGTAAAAAAAAAACACCAAAACACAAAAACAACAACAGAATAATAATAATGGAAAAAAAAAAAAAAGAAATGACTCCCTGGGATTGAACAAAATTTAAAGCTGAAATGTGTTAATAGCTCATAGAGGCTGAACCAATCTTTAAGTATTTGTCCTAAGTTTTGTGTCCTCAGGTGATATTTAAAATCCACTAGAAAAATTACATAGTTAAGATTTTTTAATAGACATTACCTTGAGGTTGGTACTGGATTGGTTTTAAACTGTAATAAAAATCACATAAAACATTGGTTTACATCAAACAAGAATTGCATTTCTCTCTACAGTGTTGACACGAAACAGCAAGGGTATAGTAACGGTCAAACTCCTATTGGTATTTCATTTTGCTTGAGTCCTCCATTTCTCTGAAGTAACAGGCTCTACCCTCATGGGGCAGGGGTTAACATGCTTAATTCCTAACCATAAGGTTTGAATCTACCAACTACTTCATAGGAAAAGGTGTTGCTCTCTGATTCTGTAAAGACTACGGCCTTGAAAACTCTGTGAAGCAGTTCTGCTTTGCCTGATAAAGTTACTGAGAAGTGCAATCGACTGATCAGCACTTGATTAGACCTTGGGTTTTGGTTAGACCAGAGCAGCCAGGTGGCTGGAAAACCTAAACAAACAAACAACAGTGACTGGTTCTAAGAAAATTTCCCCCCTCTCCTTTATAGGAAAGAGAGAGAGAGAGAGAGGGAGAGAGAGAGAGAAGAGTGTTTCTAATATGTGTTAGCTTTAACCAAGCTGCTCACAACTTGCCAGTGATCACTTGAACCACAGAAACTTCTGAAAACTGTTCTAAATTTTGAAGGATAATCCAGAAAATCTTATTTTGTAATAGCCCAACAAAATAGGTTAGGATGGACACTCTTATTACTGAACTTCTATCACCAAACCAGCAGAAAGATATTTATGTTTTAAATCTTTTTATACTGGAAAATTTAAAACATATGCAAAAAAGAGCAAATATTATGATCAGAGGTATGTATAGATTACTTTAAAAAAATTATTTGCTTCTAAGTTTGTATGCATTGTTTCACACTATTCTTCGTTCACATTGTGTTTCATACATTCTCATGCATTATGTTTTATAAAATCAGTCAGCATTGGACCTTGTCCATCATTACCCTGTCTTTTCGCCTGAATCTTCCTCTCTTCCCCCACCAAACTACAACGCTGTGGTTTCACCCCTACCCACCCTCAGACCTCTCCACCTTGGGTTCCCATACATGTTTTACTAGTTGTCCTATTTTTACAATAATGGTCTTGTGTGGTATTTGTCCTTATGAGACTGTATTAGTTCACTCAGCACAATACACTCCAGCCTCTCCCATGTTACATGCATAGTATTTTTCGAAATTGTTGCTCCTGTGTGCTGCATAGTATTCCATCATGTGAATGACCAGAAATATTTTTTGTTGTTGTTTATTTTTGTTTTAACTGGGAGTCCATTATTGCTGCACATCTGCTGCAGCTGTTACAGATTTCATTCGCATCCTCAACATTTGTCTGTGGTGATTGTTAACACTGTTTTAGAGACTGGATGTGGAAATCATTTTTGTTGATGTTCAAATTGTCCCATTGTTGCCTCATCTTCAGATAGTCTCCTGAGTAGTTCTGATGTCACAGTGGCCTTTGATGGCTCTCTGTTTTCTGGTGTTAGATGTTCTAGTCTCATTTGTAAATTTTTTTACTTATAATTGGAGTTTCTCCATTTTTCCAGAGAGTGCTGGTTCTTTTCAGCAGGAAATGGTATTTAGAGACCACAGTTGAAGTGCTGGGGTGTTTAGTGCTAGCTGAGTGTTTATTTTATCCCAAGTGTTTTAAATGTATTCCTTTTAAAAAAATCTACATGTTTCACAATAACCACAGAGAGGTTGGGTTTTCATTCATTTGTTGTTGAACATTTTCCTTCTTCACCCTCCCCTCTTCCTCCCTCCCCTAATCCACTTTGCAATGCAACTCTTGTTCCAGGTTGTTGTCATATATATAATGACTAACCATACATTCCTCTCTCCCAGTTCTCCCCCTCATCTGTTCCACTGCAGTGTCCATTTTCTATCCACTATTTCCCCCTCAATACCTCTGTCAGTTCTATTTTATAACCACAGTGTTATGCAGTATTTGCCTATTTATAACTGAGAGATTTCACTTAATATGATGTCTTCCAGGCTCACTCATATTGTGTAGTTTTACAAGTTCATTGTTTTTCAATGCTGCGTAATTAGCAGCTTCATGATGGACTGAGGAGAAAATGAGATTGTTGATAAGTTCAGCTTGCTTGAGTCCACAATCTTTGGCATCAGCAATCAGGAACTCAAAAGACAAATTTCATTGGGAAAATCTGCTGTCAGGGATCTCTCCAGAATACTGAACAGCAACGATGTCAGTCTGGAGACTAAGGTGCACCTGATCCAGGTCATGGTCTTTATAATTACTTGCTAGGCATCTGAGAGCTGGACAAAAACTAAGGATGACAGAAGAAGGATTGATAGCTGGACAAAAACTAAGGATGACAGAAGAAGGATTGATGCTGTTGAGTTGTGGTGCTGGAGAAGAATGTTGAACATACTGTGTGGACGGCAAGGAGAACAAACCAGTCTGTCCTGGAGAAGGTGGAACTGGGCTGCTCCCTGGAGGCAAGAATTTTGAAGCTCTGTCTCACATACTTCAGGCAGAAAGTACCTGTCCTGTGAAAGGGACATCAAGCTTGGAAGGGTAGAGGGAAAGCACAGGAGAGGAAGACCCAGGATGAGAATGATTGACTGGGTGACTGGAGAAATGGGATTAGGTCTGTTGGAGATGGGCAACTGGGCTGCTTCCATCTTTTTGCTATTGTGAATAATGCAGCAATAAATATACATTAAATATACATTGTTGTTGTTATGTGCCGTTAAGTTGCTTGCGACTCATAGCGACCCTATGTACAACAGCCCTAAACCCTGCTCTATCCTGTGCCAATCTCACTGCCTCTGACACACCCATCCTGATTACCCCAGTCACTGAATCAATCCACCTCACAGATGGTCTTCCCCTTCTGTGCCGTCCCTCCATCCTCCCAAGTATGATGTCCCTCTCCAAGGACCGGTCCCTCCTTACATGTGTTAGATGAAGCCTCAGAATCCTTGCCTCCAAGGAGCAGCCTGGTTTAACCCTCTCGAGGATGAATCTGTTTGTTTTCTTGGCAGTCCAGGGTATATTCAATACTCTTCTCCAGCACCACAGCTCAAAGGCATCAATTCTCCTTCTCTCCTCCTTAGTCATTGTCCAACTCTCTGATGAGTTTCTATTTTAAATCTATTTTGTTGCTGATTAAATTAAAGCAGAATTTCCTATGTACTGGGGAGACACAGTCTACACTGAGCACTGATACAAGATATTCTCTTCCTAGAAGCATGTGCCTTGGTTCAGGCATGCACAGCGATTTCCCCCATACTTCCAGGAGTTCATAGACTTGGCCTGGAATCCTTGATGGGACCCCAAAGGGATGTGATTTCTATTAGGCCATCAGCCTGGATCCATAATGGTGGAAAAAGACAAGAGAACTGGAAACATCTAGGTGTCCCCATTTAAAAGCAGCAGGTGGGGGGGGTGAATGGACTTTTCAATGTTAGGAGACTCTGAGGACACTCAGAAGAGAGGATACAAGTGGTCGTAGCCCAGACTCTGTACTGGAGGGGATCCAGTTTTATGAGTGTAGGATTGTTCCTTGGTGAGTAAGTAATTGCTCTAGCTAGATGGAAAGTTCTGAGTTGAGACAGAAACGTTGTGGGTGTTGGAAAGATCTAAGAATCAGGGCTTCAGTGATGTAACTTACAGATGATAGTTACACGGAGCCGCACATTTTACAACACCTTCTGCCTAACTGACCTGACGGTGCAGCGTGTCACACTGGACTTCTAACCAAAAGGTCACCAATAGTTTCTGCACTGTCCCTCCAGCTTTGAGAACACAAAAGACAAGGCCCTTCTGTGACGATTCAGCCCCACCTGTCAGGAAAAAACTTTTCCTTTTCAGGGTGCAAAGTTTATTTTTAAAAAGAAACTTTCTACTCTGAAGTAATTATAGATTTCCTATGCAACTGCATGAAGTAATACATATGAAATAATAGAGAGCTCATATACTTTTCATCTAATTTTCTCCAGTGATAATATCCTACATAATCATATACAGTAACACAATCACAAAATTAACAGTTGTAGAATCCGTTGACTTTATTTGAGTTTCAACAGGTTTGTGTGTGTGTGTGTGTGCGCACATCACCTGGTGTGCTAATTAAGGCTTTTCTATTATTTTTTATCTTTAATAATGTAGAATTATTTTTAATAATAACTTACACTTTTCATTGCTGTCTCCCATTCATTGTTGTTGTTGTTATGTGTCGTCATGTCACTTAAAACTCATAGTGACCCTATGTACAAAAGCCCTAAACCCTGTTCTATCCTGGGCCAACCTTATTGTTTCTGACACACGTCTATCCCTATTACTCCAGTCACTGAGTCAATCCATTTCATCAAGGGTCTTCCTCTCTTGCGCTGTCCCTCCTCCCTTCCAAGCATTATGTCCCTCTCCAAGGACATGCAACATGCCCAAAGTATGTCAGACAAAGTTTCAAAATCCTTGTCTCCAAGAAGCAGCCTGGTTTCACCCTCTTTAGGATGAACCTGTTTGTTCTAGCAGCCCATGGTATATTCAATACTCTTCTCCAGCACCACAGCTCAAAGGCATCAATAAATGAACTGTAATTAGATCTATTTTATGTTATTCCTGTTTGGTTCGTTTGTTTTGTTTCTACTCTTTCATACACTTCAGTGAACATTCTTATACATTCAAGTCTATGTCTCATTCTTAATTATTAAAAGAGGAAGTATGGTACCTATGTATAAAATCTGAGAACCCCCTCTCCATTCCCCACCCCTGCCAAACTGCCCTAGCACATGGGAGTGTGTGAGAATGTCCATTCAATACTAAGTGCTATTTTGTAAGTCTTCAAGGTCTAATAAATTTAAAAATATTTTTCCTTTTCATCTTCTTTATTACTTCTGTTGATTTTTAAGGGAATCTCAATCTAGTTTTAAGAAAAACTGACCAAACCCACTGCCACTGAGTAGATTCTGACTCCTAGTCAGCTCCGCCAGGTTTCCAAGGCCAGAGATCTTGACTGGATGGACTCTCTCATCTTTCTCCCAAAAAGCAGCTGGCAGAGTCAGACTGCACACAGTTTAATTAGCGGTCCACTAGGTTGCGATACACCACCCGAGCCCTTTCCTGTAATAAGTTCAAACAAAAGATGACCATCTAGAGTGAAATTACTTCATAACACTCCTCTCAGACATCATCACTGTTGTTTGATGTTCACCGCTAAACAGTGATTCCTCCCCCCTTTTGTCATGTAATTCTAATTCTATAATACTTACTGATCTGGACCTATTTTTTGCTAAGAGTCACAGTATATTTCAGATATTTCCCCTACATATGAGCACATATTTTTAGCCAGTCGCATAGCAATCTACTATCGCAATTCATCATATAAGTGAACTATTGTTACTACTCACTTCATAATTATTAACTATGTTGTGGTTGCATAACCTACACTGTGTAGATGATACAACTTTGATTGCTGAAAGTGAAGGAAGAGGATTTGAGGTATACTTGCTGTGGAAGATCAAAGGCTACAGCCTTCAGTATAGATTGCATCTCAACATCAAGAATACAAACTTCTACCACTGAACCAAGAGGCAACATCATGATAGCTGGAGAAAAGATTGAAACTGTTAAGGACTTCATTTTTTTGGATCCATAATCAACACACTTGGTACCAGGAATCAGGAGATCAGGAGATGTATTGCATTAGGAAAGTCTGCATTCAGGGACCTCTCCAAATTACTGAGAAGTAATGATGCCAGTTTGAGGAATAAGATTTGAGGATTCAGGCTATGAATAAAAATGACAGAAGAAGAATTGATCCCTTTGAATTGTAGTGGATTGTCAAAAGAACAAACAGATCTGTACTGCAATCCCAGAGGTACACGGTTCAAATCCACCAGATGCTCTGCCGGAGAAGGAGGGGAAATTTCCCTCCTGTACCAGTCAGATCTGATTTGATGGTACACGCACAATAAATAAATTTAAAAAAAAAGAACAAACAGATATGTTACGGAGAAAGTACAGCCAATATGCTCTTTGGAGGCAGATGTAACAAAACTTTAACTCATACTTTGGGCGTTTTGTTAGGAGAGGCCATTCCCTGGAGAATATCATCTTTGGAAAAGTGCAGGGTCATCAAGAGAGGAAGACCCTCAACCAAAAGAATTGACCCTGCAACTGCTGCAGTGGGCTCAGGTTTGTCAGAAATTATGAGGATGGTACAGGATAGGACAGGGTTCCGATTTGTTGCTCATAGGGTGATTGTGAGTCATACGCGACTCAGTGGCACCTAAGAACACCACCATAGAGTTGGAATCAACTCTTAGTTGACCCTCCAGCAGGTTTTCAGAGACACTAAATTACATGGAAGGAGACTGCTCATCTTTCTCCCTCTGAGAAGCTGGTGAAGTGGAACCACAAGCCTTTGTGTTGTCAGCATAACTCCTTCCCATTAAGCCATGAGTGCTCCTTATTGTTAATCAAATGTATAGAAATTTTTTGCCTGCTTGTCCATTTATTTCAAATTCTTGAGAATAAGGCTTTTAAATCGAAGAATTTGTACTTGGGGAATTAGATATCTGTCAAGACAATTAAATGTTGTTTTAGAAGTGGAATATAAAGAATGACTGTTTTCCACATTCCATATTGAATACTGTCATTTTTTTAACAATAAAAAAGATAATTTTTTGTGAATGCAAAATGCAGTGCTCATATTTTTTACCTACTTTGTATTATTGTTCTGTTTTTAAAAACCTACTTGAATGAGTTCTTTTTTTATAATAAGAATACCAATTCTACACCAGTTTAAAATCTGGTATATGAAAGTTTTAATTTTTTAAAAAGTTTAAAATTTTTATAATTATTTTATGTGTTCTGTGTATCTTGTTTAGAAAAACTTTTTTGGCATTAAAAATTCTCCTCTATTTTAATTCTTTATAGATATAGGAAATATTTGCATGTTTAATCCATCTAGAATGTATTGTGAATAGTATGAGGCAAGTAATTTCTTAAATACCATTTATGAGACTATACATTTCTCTTTTACCTTAAACACTTTCATTTTTATTGTTAGGTGCCAAGAAGTCAACTGCAACTCATAGCAGCCCTATGACCAACAGATCTGAACCCTGCCCTATTCTGCACTATCTTCACCTTTATAATAAACACCTTTGTTACATACTATGCTACATACTATATTCTCATTTATCCATAGGTTATCTTCTGGATTTCCCCTTAAATTCTGTTAATCTATGAATTTTTCTTAAGGTAGCAAATACTTAAATATTATAATTCTTTAGCACTTAGTTTGTTTGACATCAGATAAAATTTGGTGGTTGTTTTTTGTATCAAGGACTTTATTATATGTGGCTACCAGTGTATATAAAAGAATTACTACCCTTGTGAAATAGAAACTTATGAAAATTCAGAGAGGTAGATGTTAAGAACTGACAAAAGTAGAAATCTGTATATTGTGGCACATGTGTTGTAAGGATAAGCTTTTGTACAGGCTTCCTATTTAGCTCTCCTTTGAATATTCACTGGTTCTTAAGAGTGGTTTAGGAAATCTTTGTACTTGAAGATATTCCAGTCAGTAAGAGGTCATGTTGAGCATTCTGCAGACAGAATTGTTTCAAATCCGCAACTGCCTGGGAAACCTTGACGGGGTGGAGCCCAGCCTCCAGTCAAAGCAGCTGAACCACTTTCTTCACAGCGACACCACTAGAAGGGCCAGACGTGGCGAGATAGAGAGTGAAGCCCATTCTCCTTTCAGGCTAGGTCTCTGTGAGTGTGACTCGCCAGGCCAGACAGCCAGGTTTGGTTTTTTAATTGATATTTTAATGAAAGTTTATAGAAAACATGGATTGGTTCCATTCCTTCATTTTTGCACCTTTTCCTCCCTGCCCACTCCTTCCTCCCACCAGTTCATTTTTCTCTTTGGAAAAAAAAAATCAGCGATCTCTGGTGGCTTAGTGGCAAGAAGCTGCACTGCAAGCCCAGAGGTACGTGGTTCAAATCCACCGGATGCTCTGCTGGAGAAGGAGGGACAATCTCTTCCTGTAGCAGTCAGATCAGATTTGACGGTACCTACACAAAAAATAATAAAATAGGGGGAGGAGTCTTGGAGATGACTTGCTCTCTCCCAGATCTGTGTAATAAAGTGCTTATGGATATGGCCAAAATAAATAAATAAATAAAAAGTTCTTTAATTGTTGTACAATCCCCCACCCCAGTCCAACTTTACTATGCAGCTCTTATTCTGGACTGTTGTCATGCAAATAATACCTAATCATATATTCCATTTAAGCAGTTCTCTCCCTCATCTGTTTCAATGTAGTGTACATTATTTGTTCCCTCTTTTCTTAGTTTCTCCCCAATCCTGATGTCAGTCCTATTTTATAACAGTGGCATTTATGCAGTATTTGTCCTTTTGTGACTGAGATATTTCACTCAGTATAATGTCCTCTAGGGTCATCCATTTTGTATATTATTTCATGAGTTTCTTCTTTTTCAATGCTGCATAGTATTCCATTTTGTGAATATACTAGAGCTTCTCTATCCATTCGTTTTTTTGATGGGTACTTGGGTTGTTTTCATCTCTTTGCTATTGTGAACAATGCAGCCATAAACATGAGTGTGCATATACCTGCTTGGGTGGTGGTTATGGTTTCTTTAGGGTCTATTCCCAGTAGTGGAATTGCTGGGTCAAATGGAATCTCTATTTGCACCTTTTTGAGAAAGCGCCATATCGCCTTCCAGAGTGGTTGCACCATTTTACACTCCCACCAACAGTGGGTAAAGGTCCCAGTTTCTCCCCAACCTTGCCAGCATTTATTGTTTGCATAACATTTGTTTTTAAAAACAACTTTGCATTATTTGTCTTCTTTAAAATTTTGCTATCTTTTTATTCCTTTATAAAAAGATAGTTTTATTTGTTGTAG
Organism: Elephantulus edwardii; assembly: GCF_000299155.1. Classification (NCBI taxonomy): domain Eukaryota; kingdom Metazoa; phylum Chordata; class Mammalia; order Macroscelidea; family Macroscelididae; genus Elephantulus; species Elephantulus edwardii. The sequence goes on from NW_006399816.1 coordinate 10,101,475, forward strand.
TTCAGAAGATACACAGCAAAACATATACCAATTCAACAGTTTCTTCATGTACCATTGACACCGATTATGTTCTTTACATTGTGTAGCCATTCTCATCCTCCTTTTTTAAGCAGTTTTTCCCCCACCAGCATAAACTCACTGCCCCCTTAAGGTTCCCATTTTGTCTTTTGAGTTACTATTTTATTTTGGAACTCTTAGATAATTTTTAAAAGAACATAGTGCTCAAGGCTGAACTTTCCCTCTAAAATTTTCCTATTCTTTTTTTTTTTCATTTTAACTTTTTTTTTTTTTGGTGTTTTTAATTCCAGAATCCAGTGTGATCATCCCTTACCTACCTAATTCCATGAGTAAGATAATTTTTTTGTTTGAGGAGAGCTTGGGAGAGAAGGGCAGCTTGGAAGTTAGGAAAGACACAACAGTGAGAAAGGGATCTTAGGAACACTTGATGGAGTGGTGTAACTACAAGCCAAGGAATATCAAGGAATGCCAGCAACCACTAGAAAGTAGAAAAAGACAAGGAGAACTTCTTCCTGGGAACTTCAAGAATGGACATGGCTCTATTAACACCTTGATTTTAACTTCTAGCCTCCAGAATGGAATTTATCTAAGGCTGGAAACAAGAAACCAAGATGCCAATACATACTTTTCCATGTCCCAAGACTATGGCTAAGTGTCTGCAGGACGCCCCTGAAGTAGAAGGGGCAAGGATAGTGGCAGTGGGCTCGGTAAATATGCAAAACAAAGTCTTGAGGAATGGAGAGATGAAGATGGGTTGGTTCCAATTTGAAGTCTTTGGGTGAAAAAGGAATTGGTTCCCAAAAGACTTGGAATGTCTGGCTTCTTAGTCCTAAAAAGGAGCAGAGGGAGAAGTCTAGCTTAAGGGGCTGGACACCTACATCACTTTAGGGTCCTTCCCGTAGTCCTTATCTGTCTTAAGAGAAAGAAGCAAAGACAGGAAGCTGCTGGGGGATGGCCACAGTGGAGGGACTGACAGGAGGGAGAGAAAAGCCTGCTGGGGCTGGAGGAGTATGAGGGCTCCAAGGGTCTGGTCTACCTCTGCCCTCAATTAGATCCTGCCAAATTCCCTTTCTCAGACATCAAAGAATGATCACACTGGAGGAGCAAAAACCTTTAAAACTATCCAGTTACTCAAAAGTAAGACTAAACCTAGGAGGGGGTGATGTATGTTGTATATCTTGTGGAGGGCACCAGGACTACCTATCTGCACCCTGGGTGCTGAATATGAAGACTTCGACTATCTGTGGGATCAGGGGCACGACTGCCAGGGGCACGGTGGGCCTTGCTCAGCATGGCCAGGCTCTGTTCTCGGAAGCAGGCCTGTTGGAAATCCCCACTTAGGTAATCCACTGTTTACATCAAGCTGTTCTGGCTGGCCACTGGACCGCCCCCGGTCCCTGCTCGGTAGTGGGCCCCAGCAGCAGCACAGTCGAGGGGTGCACCTGCAGGCTGCCCACCATGGAAGGGCATGGTGAGGTCCTGAGAGCCCGAGCTGTCGCTATTGGGAGTGGACAGAATGTTGTTCCACAGGGGTTGAAAATAGTGACCATTGGGGTAGGCCAGGGGAGCTGCCAGGCCACTGACTGGTGGGGATGGGGTTGGCTTCTCCAAGGGTGGCTTCAGATGGAAGGACTGTGCCAGGCAGAGTTCCTGTGGGTAGGCAGGGGGCTTGCCCACAAAGCCAGGCCCTGCCAACTCACGTCCTGCTGCATGCTTGCCTGTTAGGCTAGGGGCTGCTGATGTCCCACCAGCCTCGCTGCACATCTGCTGTAGGTGGGCCAGCTGGTGCTGGTTCCAGGCGACTGACTTGAGGTCGCTAGGGTAGCCAGTAGGGGCACGAGAGATGCCTGTGGGCAGGTTGACAAGGCCTGTGGCAGGCAATGCAGCTGTAGCCGCATGGGTGTGCTCCATGGGATTGACCACACAAGAAGGCATTGGTGCAGGGACGCTGTGGGTCGATACACGGGTACTTGCATTGATGAGCAGACTGCGGCTAATGGGGCTGGGGTTGGCGATCTGGCCCTCACACACTGAGGTAGTGCTGATACCTGCCCTCGTCTGGCAAAACTGGTTGATCTGGTGCACGATGCTGCTCAGGTCCGGTGGCTGGTTGTGCTGCAGGGTGGCCGCCATCGAAAGGGGAATAGTTGAGGTAGACACGGTCACATTTGGGGGAGCATCTGAGTCTGGCATCTTCTGGCCTCCATGCAATAAGGGGTTGGAGGGGTGCTGGAGACCCTGGTGGGCCAGGGCCTGAGGATGGACCAAGCCCTGGGTTTGGGCCATAGGCTGTGGGTGGCCCAGGCCCTGAGGCTGCTGGAGGCTCCGAGGATGGGACAGCGCCTGGGGTGGAGGCATACCCTGAGGGTGCTGCAGCGTCTGGGGAGGAGCATGGGCCAGGGTCTGTGCATACTGCAAGGCCTGCTGGCGGGCCAGAGCCTGGGCCTGGGGGTGGGTTAAAGTGCTAGGTGCCACAGTAGCATAGGGTGCCACTGGGGGGTTCGTGATGGCCTCAGGGAGCAACCAGGTTCGGGTGCCGTCAAAGTCTTTGAGTATGCTTTTGGCTGGCACTTTAACAATGGCAAGCAGGCCTGCCTTGGTGGCAGCCTGAGTCGGGTAAGGGCTGTAGCGCTGGGCTGATGTGTTGAGGCCGTTCACAGTACGACGGACGTGTTTCCGCTGGGGAACCTTCACGCTGTTGGGGAAGATTTTTATAGTCAGTGGGTTGTTTGCAACCTTCTTAGCATACGCATCCAATTCAGCTGGGGTAGGATAGTGAGCAGTTCTCATTTTCTGTGTAGTGTCCCATTTCTGAAGTCCAGTGTTCATCTGCGTGTGAGAAAGAAGCTGAAAGGACAGGTCACCTGGCCCTTGTAGACAGGCTAGCATGGCAGATTGGCACCAACACAACATGAGGAAGTCACTCACATTTGCAGACATGCTGTGAGAAGAATCCTCCAAAAGAGTAGAAGGTGATAGCAGCTTTAAAAAAGGAGATATCTTCAATAAATATATGAAGAGATGAAGGGCGAACTGTCGATGACTGGGCCCGGCCCTCATGGCTGCTCCGTAGTAGCCCGCCGCGGCCGCCACCGCTGCTCGACGACCCGGCCCCTGAGTCACCGCCGCCGCCGTCCAAAATTTTCCTATTCTTACATGTGTAGTCTTCTAGGTAGGTGAAATGTAAAGAAATTAATTTATCAAGAACACATGTCCTATTAGGCCTGGGTTACATTTATAAGTTGAGGTGAATCTGGTTGTTGTGTGGTGTTTTTTGTTTGTTTTTTTTTAATTTGCATTGTCCCCCAGATAGCAGCAATCATCACTTTTTTAAAGTCTTCTGTTATGTCATTGAAAGTTATAGTTTTTAATCCACAAGATTCTCTGCTGGAGAAGGATGGGTGGTCTTCTCCTGTTCCAGTTGGATCTGACTTGATGGCACACACACACACACACACACACACACACACACACGTTATCGTTTTCTTCACATAAGTTTTCTATATTTGTAAAGCTTAATCCTACTATTTTAGAGGGTTATTTTTACGATCATTGTGAATAGACTGTTTCCCAACTATATCTTATAATATATAAACTGTTTATATAATTATGTAACTGTTGATTAAAGCTCTCCGGGGAAAACTATTTATTCTTATGTTAATTTATAACTTTTGGGATAGCAATTAAGGCCATAAGAGTTAATTATGTGTTTATCCTTATAATTGCCTTGCCTAGCCCAGTGCCCAAATATATGAACATCTGAGCTACTCTCTTACAGTATTTTATTTTTAAAAAATAATTTCTTTTACTGGTTGTTGAGTATACAGCAAAAACATTCACCAACTCCAGTTTCTACCTGCACATTTCAGTAACTTTGAGTACTTCTCTTAGAGCTGTGTAATCAGTTTCACTCTCATCGCGTTTTCTAGGTAGTTCATTATCTTCAAAGAATAATTCAGCCTCTTTTTAATGTGTAACCGCTTTATGTACTTACTCCCTTTCACTTTTACTTGCCGGTTTAAGATATTTTAGCCTCATTTGTGCATTCCAGATGTGGAGTCAGCCATTTCTCCAAGGAGCCCTGGTGTTCCCTGGAATGGCCAGAACCTCCAGAACAATGCTGAATTAATAGTGGGGCGAGCAGTCATTGCTGGTGGGTTCCCCTCAGCTAAACAATCTAAAGGAAGTGTTCTCAAGACAGCATACTCCCTGAGACTTAGTCAGGAATCAGAACTCTTGTTTGGGGCGCTGTTGGAGACGTGGAGCTGAGCTCCCAGGAGCCTGTCCCAGGCCTGAGAGCCGGACCCTTCCCCTGTTCGGTGTGTCCCGAATCTGAGCCAGCTACCAACTGCTGCGCTGGGCAGTGATGCAGGAGGCCATCTGTGGTTGGGCGCTGGCTCCCTTTCTCGGGAGGCCAGGCGATGGGGGCGCTGCTACCACATCCAGCCCCGTCTGCGCCAGCTTTTAGCCTCTCGCGGGCGGCTTGGGTAGGCAGGGCTGGAGTCTGCGTAATCACAGGCCAGGCAGGGCGCCGCCTCGGAGCTGCCGTTAAGTGCAGTGCTGGAATCCGGGGTGTGGCTGCCCGCCCTGGCCAGAGTGACCCTGATTTACAAATCCTTCCAAAGAAGGGAGCAGAAAATAGACTTGTAACGCGCTCTCAAAGCGGTTACTCAACCATCTCCACCCAGAATAGAGGAGCAGATAAAGGTGGTTTGGGAAACCACCTGACCTGACTACCCGTGAGGCTGTGGCTCCTCCCTCTCTGCTATGAATAACGCCCTCAGAAAACCAGAAGAGAAATCTATGATCACATTTCCTTTCCAGTTTCTCTTTGATCTTTCACTGCAAGCCAGAGGGAGGAGGGAGGATGTGAGGTTGGTGTGGTGCTGGCCTCTGACCTGTGGGAACAGCCTCACCTGTAGGCTGCTGTCACTGTCCATCTCCTGGATACAGTCACCAGCCCCAAAGGGCCAGGTCTGACTTCAGGCCCCACTTGCACACCAAATTTGTCCTTGCTAAAAACCAGAAGACATCTTGCATTGGAGAAATCTGCTGTCAGGGATCTCTCCAGAGTTCTCAAGAGCAAAAATGTCTCTTTAGAGTCTAAGGTATGTCTGATCCAAGTCATGGAGTTTTCTGCAAGTGTTTCCTATGCAAGTTGGATAATAAATAAAAAAGAATGAAGAAGGATCGATGCCTTTGAATTGTGATTTTGGCATCGAGTATTAAATATACCATGGGCTGCCAAAAGTGCAAAGGAATCTTTCTTGAAGGAAGTGCAACCAGAGATAAGTGTGTGCTTAGAGACAAGGATGGTGGAACTTCATCTCACTTACTCTAGGCATGTTCTCCGGAGGAAACAGTCCTTGGAGAGAGGCATCATTCTGGGAAAGATGAAGGGTCGGAGAAAGAGAGGAAGACTTTCAATACGAGGGGTTGATACAGTGACTATCACAGTGGGCTTGAGTATGACAGAGATTGTGAGGAGGGCGAGCACAGGGCAAGGTTCAGATCTGTTCTTCATAGGGTCACTATGAGTCCCAGCTCACATGAAGCAGCTAACACCATCAGCAAAACTTACGGGTGTCTACATTGCCAAATTCAATGGCTGCCTTTCTTAGCCTCTCAGCAAACTTCAACACTGTTTACTGTTTTCCTCGTTTTTGAAACCATTTTTCCTTCTTCCATGACATCTTGTTTTGTTACTTTTCTTCTTTTCTACTCTTTCTCCTCCTTTTTTTTTTTGGAGATGTAATTCACATACCATAAACTCTACCCATTAAAGTCTAAAATTTGGTGATTTTTAGTATATTCAGAAAGTTATGCAACTGTCACTTCATTCTAGAACATTTTTGTCACTCTCATTAGGAGCCATGCACCTTCCTTCTCTCCCTTCCTCACCCCCTGAACCTGGCAGCCACTAATCTACTTTGTCACACTGCCTATTCCCTCAAAAGCACTTTGCAGTTGAGCCTGAACGAACTCAAAGCTGGCCTTCCAGCAGATTTATGGAGGCTGTAAGTCCCAAGGGAAGAGATTTCTGACTTTTCTCCTGTGGAGCAGCTGGTAGATTCGAACTGCCAGAGGCACTGCCTCTGGGTTAGTAGCACAGCTCTCTAAGGACCATGTCAGCAGAGTTTCCTCTGCCTATTCTGGTCAATGCAAAGTAGTAGTTGTGGATCCTCGAATGGGAACTGACTCATAGCTGACTCTCCATTGCAAAGGCAATACGTCACCTGGGAGGATACTGTCCAGCTTTCTCCCGCAGCCCCAGCTGCATGCTTTTAGGTTGGCTGCACGGCTCCTTACTACTAAGCCACCAGAGCTCATAAAATACATGGCCATTCATGTTTAGCTTTACTATATATTTTTTTAAATTTATCCTTATTGTAGAATATGTCAGTACATTACCTGTCAATGGATACTTGGGCTTTCCCCCCATACTTTTTACCATTATGGATTGTACTCCAGACCATTCATGTATAAGATTTTGTGTGGATATATATGTCTTTGATTTTCTGGTGGCATAGTCCTAGAACTGGAATTGCTAGGTCTTGTAATAACTCTGTCTTTATCCACTTGAGGAAACACCAAGCTGTTTTCCAACACAGCTGCATTACTTTGCATTCTCATCAGTGATGAATGAGGTTCCAGTTTCTCCACATCACGTCAGTACTTGTTGGTTATAGTCTTCTGGTATGAGTGTTATCTCATTTACCAAAAGTGCCTTTGATTTGCCTTTCCTGCATGACTAATAATGTTGAGCATGTTCTCATGGGATTATAATTTCAAATCTTTTGTCCATTATTTAACTGGGTTATTTATCTTTTTATTGCTGTGTTAGTTGTAGAGAGTTCTTTATATGTTAGACCCTTAGCAGATATACAGGGAGCCCTGGTGGCAGGTACAGTCCACTGAGTGTTGTGCTGCAAACCTCAGAGAGAGAGGTAATTGGAATCCACTCGTGGGTCCAAGTGAAAGATGAATAGTCTCCTCTGGTGCAGCTCATAGCCTCTGAAAACCCACAGGAGGGTGAGCCATGAGTCAATTCTGACTCCGCAGCAATGGCTTTGACTTTTTTTTTTAACTTTTAAACCATATAAATTATTTGTAAGAATAACTTATCCCATCCTATGGGTGATTGGGTTTTTAAAAATTATTTTATTAGGGTGCAACAATGAATGAATGGAATCCCAAAATCTCTGTAGATGTTCATTGAAATGAAAAATAAACAACCTAAATTTAAAAAAAAAAAGAAGTAAACTACAGAGAAATGCAAAGAGAGTGATTGTATTGTAAGTATTATAATTAATTTTCTAAAACAAAGTGTGTATGAATAGTTACATGGAAAATTAATTAACTTGTAAACTTTCACTCAAATCACAATAAATAAAATAAATTGAAAACCTAAAAAAATTATTTTATTGATTTATTTTATTAATTTTAAAGAATTTACAGAGATTTTGGATTTCCATTCATTCATGGTTGCACTTTTCTCCCTGCCCAGCCCTCCCCCCACAGTTTGTTCCTCTCTTTGCAAAGTAAAAGAAAAGTTCTTTCATTGGTGTTCTTTTTTAAAAAAATTATTATTATTTGTGTATATGTGTGTACTGTCAAATTGGATCTGACAGGTACAGGAGGAGATTGTCCTCCTTCTCCAGCAGAGAATCTGGTGGATTCGAACTGCACACCTCTGGGATTGCAGTGCAGCTTCTTGCCACTAGCCCACCAGAGCTCACCATGGGTGATTCTTCTTGATGATATCATTAGCACCACGAGTTTCTCAGTTTGGTGTGATCAGATATATCTATTTTTTTCTTGCCTATTCTTTTGGTTTATACTGATACAGATATGGTGTGAGGTAGGGGTCCAACTTCATTCTTTTATAGGTAGATATCATATGGGGTTTTTGTTGTTTTAGGTTTTTTCCCCCTTGTTGTGTACCATCAAGGCTGGATTCAACCTTTTTAGTATATTAAAAAGACTGTTTTCTCCCCGTGGAACTGCTTTGGTATTCTTCTTGATAGCTCTTCTTTTTGTATGTACACTCTCACAGAGAAATCTATACCTCCTGTTTCCATCTATGAACTAGTAATTTAAAACTTTATCCCCAAGCTCTGACCATTTTCTTGCATATAGTTTGAAACTTTGACTTGATTATCTCCTAGATATGATTAAGACTGAATTAATGATTTCTCCCCCTAAACTGTTCCTTTTTTTCAGTGAAGTTTTGTCTTATTTTTCTTCTGTGTCTCAACAAAACAGCTTGAAACAGAATCATACTTGACATCTTTTTTTGTGTGTGCACCACTTCAGACAACTGATCACCAACTTCTTGTTGTTATGTGCTGTCGAGTCAACTACGACTCATAGCAATCATGTGAATAATATCTCTGAACCCTGCTCTGTTCTGAGCTGATCTTTGACACACTGGCTCTCCTTGCCACAGTCATTGTGTCAGCCCATCTCATCCAGGTTCTTCCTCTCCTACACTGACCTTCTACCTTTCCAAGCATGATGCTTTCCTCCAAGGACTTGTTGCTCCTGGCAACATGCCCAGAGTATGTGAGACAGAGTTTCAAAATCCTTGCCTCCAAGGAGCAACCTGGTTTCAGCCTTTCCAGGACAGAACTGTTTGTTCTTTTGCTCAATACTCATGATTTTCATGATATGCTCAAGACTCTTCTCCAGCACCGCAACTCAAAGGCATCAATTCTTCTGTCATCCTTAGTCATTGTACAGCTCTCAGATGCATAGCAAGTAATTGTGAAGACTACTGCCTGAATCAGGTGCACCTTAGTCCCTAGACTGAACTGTTCCTCTTTAGCACTCCAGAAAGGTCCCTGACAGCAGACTTTCCTAAAGCAATTCATCTTTTGATTTCCTGACTGCTAGTGTCAAGAGTGTTGACTGTGGATCTCAGAAAGATGAAATTGTTTGTGATTTAAATATTTTCTTCTTCTCTCATGATGCTGACAATTGGCCTAGTAGTGAGATCTTGGTTTTCTTGATGTTGAGCTTCAGTCCATATTGAAGGTCTTTGATCTTCTACAGCAAATACTTCAAGTCCTCCTCCCTTTGGTGAACACAGTTGTGCCATCTTCATAATATCTCTATCTATACCTAGTATCTAAGGAGTTCTTATAACTTAGGGGTTAAGGAGTTATGCTGCCAACCCAAAGCAGCAAGTTTGAAACCACCAGCTGCTTCAAGGTAGAAAGATGGGCTGTCTTCTCTCATATGATTCACAGCCTCTAAAAACCCATGGAATGGTCAGCTTTGAGGAGCTCTGATTCTATATCACATAAAAACAACATATCTAAAGCTGTGTCTAGGGAGCTCTGATGGCTTAATAGTAAGGAGTTGTACTGGCAACCCAAAAGCAAGTGGTTCAAATCTGCCTGCTGCCTCGAGGGAGAAAGATTTTGTAAGCTCTTCCTGTGTGATGTACAGGCACTGGAAACTCATGGAGGCCCAGTTTCGAGTGAGTTCTCACCTAATCTATCTATCTATCTATCTATCTATCTATCTATCTATCTATCTATCTATCTATCTATCTATCTCTCTACTGTAGTGGCATAATCTATTGGGAGTTATGTTGCTAACCCAAAGCATGACCTGTCTGGCAGTTAGAATCTCCCAGGGACGTACCAAAGATGAACAATCTCCTCTTTTGTGGTTCAGCCTCTGAAGCCCACTGGAGGATCAGTTAGGAGTTGGTTCCACCTAACAACAATGAGTAAGTAAATATAAATCTCTCCACAACCACAGCCACTGGTAACCTAGTGGTAAAAAGCTGCACTGCAATCCTGACAACATGTGGCTTGAATTCAGCAGCTGCTCCACAGGAGAAAGAAAAGCAATCTCCCCTGTGATTAAATTGCCTCAACCCTCTGGAGGGTCAGCTGTGGGTCAGTTCCGACCCATAACACCACTTTCCCTTCACCTATCTCCACTGGACAACTTTAAAGCAAATCTAGTTTCTAGTGATGTTTTGTTTTGTCTGTTTGCTTTCAGTGTGGTATTTTTCATGCACAAAGTTGCTTAAATCCTTTCATTGGTTCTACTTTGCTTTATAAAGATATTTGAACAAAGCCTGATCAAGCCCTGCCAACTTCTCAAACATCATTGTTCACCACGACTCACCCCAACCCTCCAGACACACAGGATCTGTTTAAGTGCCTTAAAAAAAATCATAGCCTACCTACAACCAGGAGAGGACAAAACAGATGAATGTGACCTTCTAAGAATCAAATCCCTATGCATATCCAAAAACTTCTCCAACAGGGTAAAAAGGGAAGCCACAGATTGGGAATAAATATTTGGTAATGACGTGTCTGATAAGGGACTTATATCTAGACTTTATAAAATACTCAAGTGCCACAAGATAAAGTAAACAACCCAATTGAAAAATGGTCATAGGAGATGAACAAACACTTCACCAAAGAAGACATTCAGATGTCAAACAAACACATGAAGAAATATTCAAAATCCCTAGTTCTAAGAGAGATGCAAATCAAAACAACTATGAGATATCATCTCACCCCAGTAAGAATAGCAAAATTTAACAAAGCAGCAAACAAATTCTGGCGAGGTTGTGGAGAAACTGGAACCCGTATTCACTGTTGGTGGGAGTGTAAAATGGTGCAACCACTAGGAAAGGCAGTATGGTGCTTTCTCAAAAAGTTGCAAATAGAGATACCATTTGACCCAGCAATTCCACTACTGGGGAATATACCCTAAAGAAACCATAACCGCCACCCAAACGGATATATGCACACCCGTGTTTATTGCTGCTTTGTTCACAATAGCAAAGAGTTGGAAACAAACCCATCAAGAAACGAATGGATAGAGAAGCTGTGGTATATTCACACAATGGAATACTACGCTACATTGAAAAAGAAGGAACTCATGAAATAATATACAAAAGGTTGACCATGGAGGACGTTATGCTGAGTGAAATATCTCAGTCACAAAAGACAAATACTGCATAATGCCACTGTTATAAAACAGAACTGACTGGGGAGTTGGGGGAAAACTAAGAAAAGAGGGGATAAATAATGTACATGTCATTGAAACACATGAGGGAGTGATTAGTATAAAAGGAATATATGATTAAGTATTATTGGTATGATAAGAGTTCAGAATAAGAGTTGCATAGTAAAGTGGTCTGGGGGGTTTACTATATAACAATGAAAGACCTTTTTTTTCCCAAGAGAAAAAACAAACTGGGAGGGAGAGTGGCAGGGAGGAAAAGGTACAACAATGAATGAATGGAAATCCAAGTACTTTATAAGTTACAATATAATCTCAACTAAAAAAAGAAAAATGTTATAGCCTCTGGCCTCAGGACCTTTGCACATTCTGACACCTTTGCCAGTATCCCTCTCCAACCTCTACCACTTACCACTCCGCTGCATCTGGTTAGTTTTCATTGGCTATCAGCTCACATTCTTTTCATGGGATCCTGGGATTTTGCTTCAAAGCATGTATATAATATTATGTATATATGTAAGTGTCTGCTTCATGTCTGCATCTCTTGTGAGGCTCTTTGAGGAAATCCTTTGTCTTAGCCCTCTGTTGGTATACACAACACTTCCATAGAATGGAGTGAATAGCAGGCCTGTGACTGCTGTTTGCAGAAGGGAGCAGAAACTGACATTCTTTTGAGGACTGTGCTCTGGCCAGCCTCTCGTGGGACAGGATTTCTGATCACAGAGGGCCTATGACTATCAGCAGTTCATCCAGTTCCTTTACTTTACTTATCCTCAGTCAGCAGTTGGGGTGTTCTGGCCCAAGACCTTGCCATCTCTTTGCAGAAGAAGTAATTGAAGTCCAGGAAGACAGAGTGACTTACCCAAGACCCCTTAGCAGAGAAAGATCATCGCAGACCTGTGTTCTGTCCTCCTGGCCCCGCTTCCAGGATCATTCAGGCTCCAAACACCCCCCCGCAACCCATCTGTCTGTGACCCTGAGAAGAGCCTGGTGGGGCCACAAAGCCTGAGTTTCTTTGCAGTGGGTGTTCTGGGTGGTGGAGGTAGACAGGCTGGATGATACCCACTGATGGATACTGGCTTGTCTCCAGAGTAGCCACACCCCCTGAGCTCTAACTGGGGGCATCTGAGTGACTGTGACAAAGTCTAGATCGGCCCCAAAGCAGGTCCAGCCAGAGGGTGGCCTCCTGGAGCACAGGGGTGCTCTGTTTCTTAATGAATGCAAGTCTGTTTTTAGACCTGAATGACCAGCTTCTTGTCTGGAAATGGCCAGGCCCTGAGTGGCCCGCCAAGAAAAAGTGGTCTGTCACCAGGCCCAGGGTGCCAGCTCACACAGATGCTGCTGTTACAGCAGTGGGCACTGTGAGCAAGGCTGGCGGCAGGCAGGGCCACTCGTCTGCTGTGATGTGGCTTGGCCTTCGCAGGAAATCCCGGAATCTCCAGGAACAAAGCTTCCGGGTTTCAGCTGTTTGTCTCCATCGGTCTCCCTGGTGACTGTTCTCACACCACAGGCCTTTGAACTCTGGACAGGAAGGGGACAGCTGGCCTCCAACCTCTGATAGAGGAAGGAGTGGAAAAGGAGGGGTCCTGAGCGTGGCTGGGCCTAAGCTAGGGGAGTACATCCAGGTCAAGTGGGTGTGGTCCAGGTGGTAGAGGGCCTTGTCCTCAGCTCATTTTCCTGGATGTCCTCACAGGGGGGAAACTCCATCATGCTGGGTATAGATGGAGCTGCATAGGCACAGTCTGAGGTGTGGTGGTGCTTCTGTCCCCACTGAGGCCTCCTAGGCATCATCCTTCAAGGAACAAGATAGGCACAGGGGCCAGCTTAGCTCCTGGCAATGCCAGCTGGGGATGGAAGCTTCTGGGCAGGGCTGTGGGAAGCCCTCCTCAGGCAGAGCTGTGACCTCACAGCAGCCCTGAAGGTCAGGGAGGAGATACTCCCCTCACTTTATAGGGGAGCAAACTCAGAGAAGAGGTGACTAGGAGTCATCCAGAGGGTCAAGGTGGCACCTGATGTAAACTTGAGTCTTCTCACTCCAAGGCTTGCATTTGTGCCGAGGCCCCAGAGCTGCGGAGCACATGAGAGGGTGTCTGCACAGAGCAGAGGGAGTCTGTATTTATTGCATCAACAGTGATTGAGCACTTACTGTATGCTGAAGCTTGGTGAGGCTCTGAGCATAGGAGAGGAGTAGGAGACAGTCTGGTGAGGGGGCAGGCACAATGGGGACACTATGCTCCTCCAGAAGCAGTGCTGGGTAACTCAAGTTAGCTCAGCACTAAGGTCAAGTGAGCAGGGACCAGGTAGAGCGGGCCCGGCAGCTTATTAGCACACCTCCCAAGTAGAATAGAGAGGTCAGCCTGAACACCTTGCTGCAGAAATCCATCTCCATGAGAACCTTGATCTTCTTTGTGTAGAAGAATAGGAGCAGGCCCAGAATGGCTGGGAAAAGGGGAATCAGGGTCTATTAACCAAGGGAGGTCCAGGCAATTCCTCAACTAAGGGCATGGCTGACCAGAGCTGGGCTTCAAGGAGAGGCCTGAGTGATGGGCATTGTCTTGGTGGCTGAGGCTGGGAGATGGGCACCGGCCTGCCTCCCTCTTAGGTCTTCCAGTTCTCACTGGGAAGGAGGACCTACGGGTTTAGAGATCCCTAGGTAGAAGGAGCTCTTGTTAGCAGCATAGCTCAAAGGGGTCCTTGTTGAGACTGTACTCAGACGCCCCCAGAGGGCTGGGCCAGCCCACACCTTCTGCACTACTGGCTCTCCCAGTTTGTTGGGTTCTTTGAGCAAGAAAAAGAAAGGGCTTGGGGGAAGGGCTGATCTAGGGAACCCCAGTCCCCAGGGGCGTACCCTGTATAGTTTTCTCACCCTAGAGAGTCATTCCTCTGTGTCTCCCACCCACTCTGCTAGGTATTTGGATGAAAGCTGTTCCCCTCCTGGACTACACTGCAGCAAGAGAGGGCAGAATTCCAGAGAATTCCTGGGGCCCTCCAGCCAGTGCACAAGGGTGGAAAGAATGTATTCTTTCAGACAGACAAGAGTTGAATTCAAGTTCCACTATCTTTCAGGGATGTGCTTCAGAGCAATGCACTTTAAACCTTTTGAGGCTTCGGGTTCCTCATCTGTACAATGGAAATGATACCACCTCCCTTGCAAAACTGGAATTGAACCAAGGCTTGAAGGAGACAATGAGATAGATCTTTTCACCTTCTTTCTCCCCAGGGGACATCCCAGAAAGGAAGAATGCTCCCTGGGCTAATGGGACTTGACTTGGTTTGACGTCCCTGGACCCCTGCCCTCCTGGCCCTGAATGCTTATTGACATATGATGGAGAGTCAGGCTTAGGTAGGAGACTCTGTGGAGTCCTGGCTCTGTGTGTGTCTACGCCTCCATTCTCCACCCACAGACCAGGGTAGTGCCTCCTGCCCCACAGGGATGGTGTGACATGTGTGTCCTGGTTTGCAGTCTTTGGATCAACCAGGTGTGTGGTTTCTTGTCTGGCTACAAGTCCCAGAGAACTGGAAGGAGATTTAGGGGTAAAGGGAGCAGTCTCTCTTTGTTCCTTCCTGCTCTGGAAGCCTGGCCCAGGTCCCTGCTTCTCTCTGCAATTTTTCCACTCTTCTCGTCCTCCAGACCCAGTCTGTGGTGCATCTGGGGATCCTGCTCCCACAAACCTGCCACTCTTGCTTGCTGCTCACTATCTCTGGCGACACACCTCTGTAGCTTCTTGTATTTCCCATTTAGGGTTCATTAGAAGGGAAATCTGATGGGTTGGCTTATCATTTTACCCAGAAGAGGTGCTAGTCAGCATGTAGACGGTTTGCATGGTTCTGGAGCAGACTGTAAGGTTCTCTAATTTAAAGTGGGTTCATACCCACTCAGTAGCACCACCCAGTGGCCTGGCCACCTGCCTTAGTTAACGAGGACAGCCATCTGTGCAGCAAGTTCTACTTGGCATCACAAGGGCTTGCCATGTGTTAGAAAATCAACCTCGTGACACTGGGTTGCTTCCTGGCTGTTGGAGGACATCTGTGGCCCTGTCAGCTGGGGCTGCTCCACTTTGTTTTGTAGGCTTACTAGAATCAGAATTGCTTTCATGGCAGTGGATTTTTGCTTTGGGCAGCATCTTGGAAAACAGGCTTTCTGCCCGCCCTAACCCTCCTCATTTCCCTGCTATCATAGGCTGGGAAGGGAAACCTGGCTTAGGTGTTTTCAGATTATTACCTGGGAAGTAGGCGGTTTGCACATGCCAGTACCTCCCTCTCCTCTAGCCCTGTGCTAGGGAAGCTGAGAGGGACAGGTGGATTGGGACCCAGGTGCATGTGTTCCTCAACTCGCTGAACCTCATCCCCCTGACATCCAGTTGTTGTTGAATACTGTTGAGTCAGAACTGACCTGCAAATTTTCAGAGGCAGTTAATTGCATGGGAGGAGATTGTCCATCTTTTTCCTGCAGAGCAGCTGGTGGTTTCAAACCTCGTGCCTTTAGAATTGCAGCACAACTTCTTTCCACTAGGCCACCAGAGCTCCAATTAGGAGATTTTCCTTCTCTCTCCTAGGCAGTTGAAGTGGCAATGCTGTTGTCCTCGATGGGAAGCCTCAATTTAGAAAATGAAAAGTGAACAGCTTTAGTGTAAGCGTGGAGGTAGCAGTAACAGAGTTACTTCTGCAAAACAATGTCATGTACATCCTCAGGTTTCAGTGTGGCTGTGATGAGCCTGACTTCACGCACAATATCCCATTCTGTTTAGGAGAAAGGTCTGGTCTTATCAACCAGGTTCTGGGCTGTAGGTGGGGACTGTGGCCCAAAATAAACACAGAGGGATTTCTTGGGAAGGACACTATAGCACGGCTACCAGAGCCAGGCTCTGACACATGGGAACATGATCTTATAACTTCCTGGCACAGCCTAGTAATAGGGGATTGGTTTTTTTTTTTCCAGTATAAAAGTTTACAAATCATATCAGTTTCTCATCCAATTATTCATACACATTTTGCTATTAACATTACTCCTATTTGATTAATGTAATTACTTAATTACAATATTTGATCAGCCTTTTGTTGTATATTGCCTTTCCCTCACCCAGCTGATATATTTACTAATGGTTACTCTCCTGTCTCTTCCCTTCTCATCCCTGTTTATCATCCAAGAATGATTCTGTCTGTATAAATATTACTTCTGTGGAATATATACATCATAGCAGAATTGCTTGATCAAATACTATTTTTATTCCCATCTTTATAAGGAAGCAGCAAACCACTGCTTTCCATAGTGGCTGCATCATTTCCCATCTTTCTTAGTGTCTTCCATAGTTGTTCGACTTCCTCTGCGTTGATATATTTCTGTCCCTAGAATAATTGCTTTATTTATGTCTTTCTTTCTTCCATCATTTGCACCTTCTTCCATAGCTGTTCCTGTA
Organism: Elephantulus edwardii; assembly: GCF_000299155.1. Lineage (NCBI taxonomy): Eukaryota > Metazoa > Chordata > Mammalia > Macroscelidea > Macroscelididae > Elephantulus > Elephantulus edwardii. Next base: position 10,117,905 of record NW_006399816.1, read on the forward strand.
ACTCCACAGCAGTTTATTTCTTCTGGTTCCCTGTCTCTGGGATATTCACTTTATTTCTGGTGCATCATTTTCTAGTAACGGGTTATATGACCTTTGTCGATGAAGGAGATCTGTACAAATCGTATGACTTCTTGCCTTGTTAAGGATGTTCCTATTTATCAAGAGGGGCAGACTGAAGGCACTGGAGAGCCAGGGACCCAGGGATTCAGAACTCGGGTGGAAAAAGCAGCCTTACTGGGTAGGAAGCAATGTTTCTCCTTCAGAGCTACAAAGAGAGGATGGTGGAGGCGGGATTCATCCAGGCATTTCTTACTACTAGTGAGTGGCACATTTAGATGCACCTGAGAGCTTTATGAAGTTTGAAGTTGTGATTCAACAACTCCAAGAACTCGTAGAAATGAATGCTTATGTATTTATAAGACAGGTGACCTGACAGTTAAATGTTTGGCTTTTGACCAAAAGATTGGCAGTGTAAACGTTCCCAAGGCACCTCTGAAGAAATGTCTGGAGTCCTGCTTTTAAAATATCACAGTGATTGAAAGCTTAGTGGGGGAAAAAAGCTTACTGGGAAAAAAAATTGGGAGTTGCCCTGAGTTGAAATTGACTTCATGGCAATTGGTGACTTATAACCTACCAGAATGCTCACAGAAGCAAATGTCCAGCCATGCTCCTGTTGTTACACACTGTCAAGTCGACCTCGACTCCTAGTGACCCTATGCATAATAGGTCTGAATCCTGTCCGATCCTGAGCCAGTCTCACTGTCTCTGACACACCTACTCCCATTATTCCAGTGTCAGTGCGTCTCATCCTGGGTCTTCCTCTCCTGCACTGTCCCTCTATCCTTCCAAGCATGATGTCCTTCTCCAAGAACTGGGCCCTCATGCAGCATGCCCAAAGTATGTGAGACAGAGTTTCAAAATCCTTGCCTCCCAGAAGCAACTTGGTTTCACTTTTTCCAGGATAAAATTGTTTGTTCTCTTAGCAATTTATGGTATGTTCAATATGTTTCTCCAGCACCACAGCTTAAAGACATCAATTCTTCTGTCATCCTTAGTCATTGCCCAGCTCTCAGATACCATGCATGGCCTGGATCAGGCGCACCTTAGTATCTACGTTGACATTGCTCTTCAGGACTCTGGAGTGGTCCCTGACAGCCTATTTTTCCAGTAAATTCATCTTTTGATTTCTTGACTGCTGGTACCAAGAGTATTTTTTTATGGAACCAAGGAAGCTGAAATTGTTAACAGTCTCAATCTCTTTTCCATCTACCATGGTACCGTTAATTGGCCCAGTGATGAGAACCTTTTTTTCCTGATGTTGAGTTTCAATCCATATTAAAGACTGAAGTCCTTGACCACCTATAGCAAATGTTTCAGGTCCTCCTCAGTCTTGGTGAGCACAAGATTGTGTCATCTGTTTAATGCAGGTTGTTGATGAGTCTTCCTCTAATCCTGAGACCACATTCCTTCTCACAAAACCCAGCCTCTTGAATAATCTGTTCCATATATAGATTGAAAAGGTATGGAGACAGAATGCATCCCTGATGCATTCCTTTCCTGATTTTGGAGCAGACAATGTTTCTTTGCTCTGTTCAGTTGACTGCTTCATGGTCCAACTATAGGTTTCTCATGAGCACAATCAAGTAATCTGAAATTTCCATTATTCTTAAGGTCAGCTACAATTTATGTGTGAGCCAGTTAAATGCCATTGCATAGTTGATGAAACACAGATGGATATTTCTAGTATTCTCTGCTTTCAGCCAAGATCCATCTGACATTGGCTATGATGTCCCTAATGTTACAGCCTCTTCTAAACACATGTTTCTGGTACTTCTCTGTTGATTACTGCTCCTATTGTTTTTGAATGATCTTCAGCAGGATTTTGCTTGCAAGCAATATTAGTGATATTGTTCAATAATTTCCATACTCTGTTCAATCACCTTTTTGAGGGGGATGGAAATAAATGTGGATCCCTTTTAGTCTGTTGTCCAGGTGGTTGTTCTCCAGATTTCTTGGCACAACCTGGTGAGCACATCCAGAGCTGCATCTGTTTGTTGAAATATGTCAGTTGGTATTCCATAAATTCCTGGGGCTTTGGTTTTTTGCCAATTAACTTCAGAGCAGCTTGAACTTCCTCCATCACCCATGCCTCTTGATCTTAGGTTGTTTCATTAAATTCTTCTGTGTCAGTCAATTCTTTTGGTACAGTGACTCCATTTTCTTTTTATGCTTCCTGGATCATTTAATATATAGCATCCTTAACTATTGCCACTTGGGGCTGGAATTTGTTCTTCAGTTCCTTCAGCCTAAGAAATGCCAAGGAAATTTGGCCCTTTTGATCTTCTGACTCCAGTTCTTTGCACATTTCATTATAATATTTTGCTTTGTCTTCCTGAGCTGCCCTTTGAAATCTTCTCTTCAGCTCATTAACTTCCTGAATTCTTCCCTTTGCTTTGGCTTCTCAGTGCTCTAGTGCAATATTCAAAGTCTCTTCTGAGATTCATCTCAGTCTTTTCTTCCTCCTCTGTCTTTGTAATGACCTTTTGCATTCTTCATGGATGTTATTCTATATATTCTCCCACAGCTCATCTGGTCTTCGTTCATTAGTGTTTGTGTTCAAAGCCTCAAACTTGTTATTATTGAGTTGGTTTTTAAACTCAGGTGGGATAAACTCAAGGTCAAATTTTGGATTTGTTTTCATTTTCTTTAGCTTCAGTTTGAACTTGCAAGTGATAGTTGATGATCTGTTCCACAATCAGCACCTGGCATGGTTTTCACAGCTGTTATTGAGCTTCTCCAGTGATTCTTTCCACAGATGTAGTCAATCTGGTTCCTGTGTTGTCCATCAAATAATTGCTATTTGTGTTTCTTATAAAAGGTATTTGCAAGGAATAAATCATTGATTATACAAAATGGATCATTATATCTCCAGCCTCACTTCTGTGACCATGTTTTCCAACTATTGACCCTTCTTCCTTGTTCTCAACTTTTGCATTCCACTCACCCATGATTATTTTATTTTATTATTTTTGTGTGTGTACTGTCAAATGAGATCTGACTGGTACAGGAGGAGACTGCCCCTCCTTCTCGAGCAGAGCATCTGGTGGATTCAAACCACTTACCTCTGGGTTTGCAATGCAGCTCACCCATGATTATTAATGCATCTTGGTTGCATGTTTGATCTAGTTCTGACTGCAAGAGTTAGTAAAAATCTTCTATTTCCTCCTTTTTAGCTCTGGGTTTTGGTGCATATATATGAATGATAGTGGTATCAACAGGTCTTGAATAAAAGTGTAGTAGGTTCATACTATGGAATCCTCAATGCTAATGTAGATGCACAGTTTACAGTCTCATCCACACTGTGGATGAGTTTTACAAATGTATGGCTGGCCAAAAGAAACTATGTGAAAGAGCAGCCCACTAGAGTATACATATGGTATGATACCATTTCAATAAGGAAATTGAAAAAAATAGGCAAAGGTAAACTATGTTAGTAGAAGTCAGGATAATGGTTATCTTTAGTGACAGGGGACTGGAAGGAGCAGGAAAGGGCCTCTGAGGACCCTAATTCTCCAGGTAAATTTGTCCCTGTGGACATACATTGAGTTACGCATTTTTTTCTACATGTAACTTTCTATTTGCAAATTATACTTCAGGGACTTGTGGCAAGAAGTTGCACTGCAATCCCAGAGGTACGCGGTTTGAATCCACCAGATGCTCTGCTGGAGAAGGAGGGGCAATCTCTTCCAGTACCAGTCAGATTCAATTTGACGGTACACACACAAAAATAATAAAATTTTAAAAAATAAAAATTATACTTCAACAACAAGTTAAAATACACATGCAGGCATTCCCCAGAGATAGTTCAGGGTCAATTCCAGACCGCTGCAAACAAAGCAAATGTTTTGATAACGTGAGTCACACAAATTTGTTGGTTTCCCAATATACATAAAAATTATGTTTATACTCTATGATAATCTATTAAATGTGTGCAACAGCATAACGAAACAGTCTGAAGTATTACAAGAATTACCAAAATGTGTGACACAGAGACACAGAGTGAGCACATGCTGTTGGAAAAATGGCTCTGATAGACTTCCCTGAGACACGGCTGTCACAAACTTTTTTGTTTGGTTCGTTGTTTTTGTTTGTTTGTTTGTTTTAAAGCAATAGCTGCAAAGCAGTGAGGCTGGTGTGCAGTACAACCTGGTGTGCCTGCAGTTGCTTAAACTCTACCTCCAAGGAGCCCTGGTGGTGCAGTTGTTGCACGCTTGACTGCTAACCAAAAGTTTGCTGGTTCCAAACCACCCACGGGCTCCCAAGCTTCTGTCAATAAAGATTACTGCCAACCCCACTGGTAGTCATGCCTTTTTGCAATTCTTGAGGGGTGAGCAGGATCTGTGACTTCTAAACTATGAAATACAGCAAAAGAACAAGATGTTCATGATAATATGCACATGCGATCGTAATGTGATCTTGCTAATACTCTCTCCACTGCTAGCTTCAACGAAGCAAGTCACGTAGAGAGCTGCCCCACAGAAAGAGTTTTTAAACAAGGAACTGAGGGCAACATCTGGCAGATGACCAGTCAGCAACTGAGACCCTCAGGCCCACAGCTTATGAGGAACTGAAAGCTGCCAGCAACCACAGGAGGTTAGTGGTAGATCCTTTCCCATTCCAGGCGCAGGTGAGATTGCAGTGCTGGCCCACACCTGACCGAGAGAACCCCGTTAAGCCAAGCTGGGATTCCTGACTCATGAAAGCTGGGAATTTAGAAATGTCTATTGTTCAAAGCTACTCAGAAGAAAAAAAAACCCCAACTCAAACATAAAACAACAAAACCCCATTATTACAGTCAAGAAGATCCTAGGGGGCATTTCTGCTTTGTGATATGAGGTCACTGAGAGTCAGAATCAACTCTGTGGTGTTCTTTCTACCCTCCTATCTAACTTGGGAGGGATTGGAGGGCTTTATGCTAAGTGAGTTCAGTCCTGTAAGGACAAATACGGTGTAAGACCACTTTTGTGAACATGTATAAGGATCCAAGTGGGTGGGGGAGCAGAGGGGTGAGGCTGGGTGGGAGGCAGTGGTGGTGGTGATGGTGATGGTTAATCACAGGGTCACACAATTTGATAGGTGGAAGGAGGGGTGGTTAAAGGAAATGGGAAAGACCTGGTGTGAAAACCAATGTATATGAACTTTATAAGTAAACCAGGATAAAAAAATAGAACAAAAAACTCTGCCCTCACCACTATTGGATCCTGGTTTAATAGATTTGAGATGGGCACAGGCGTTACTTGTGTGTTTATATGACACCATAGGTGGAGCACCCATCAAGACACCTGAGAGGTCACAGCAGTGCGTCTTCTCTGAAGCTGGAGGGCGGCTGCGTGCTGAGCAGGGCTTCCAAAGACCCATTACAGTTTGACACACTATGGAGAATTTGCCTTTCCGCCCCAATATCCTGAATCTGAAGCTGTGTTTTAACAAGCTCCGTTAAGAATCATCTGGAGATTGGGGAATGGGGGAGGGGGAAATCACCTGGAGATTTTGATAAGGTACATCTGGGGTGGAAATGTAAATTCTCAGCCAGCAATTTAACTTGAACTGAAGCTCTGGTGCTGAGTGAGGGGTGGGGATGGGACAGCGAGCCTGGTCCCGTAGCTGGGCTCCAGTGGTTGACAGTCCATTCAAGACTGTCCACCTCTCACCTCCCCGTCTGTGATGGCCTATTCTACAGGGTCAATAACTGGGTTATTTTGGGGCCTGCTGCTCAGTTGTGGTGGGTTTTGGTCAGCAAAGCAGTGATTGTTTACAGGTCTTTCCTGGTGGCCTGCAGGCAAGGACCACACACTCTCTCTGAGACCAACCTTGATCCGAAGGATGTTTTAGTATCTCAAATGCCTTTCAAAGGCCAACTTAGAAGTGTGTGGGCACTTCCCGGGTAGGAGACACAACAGGAAGCATCCCACTGCCAGCTGTGCGTTGACCCCACTTGTGACTGCAGAGGCCTGGCTGGCTCAGGTTTCTGCTTGAGTATCAGCCACAGTCCCAGCTGCTGCCAGCGGCTCTCAAGAGCTCCTGACCAGCCTGCCCTGTGGTTATGGAAGCGCTGAGTGTCGGGGAAGGGGCTGGGAAAGCTGGGTGAGTGGGTGAGTGTTCCCGGCCTGAGGCAGCCCAGGAAAGGCAAAAGAGCCACTCCCAGCCTGTACTTTCCCCTAAATATCCCATTTTATCCTTTTCTGTATGTCATCCACTTCTTTCCGCATGTTCTCCTTTGCTCAGCCAGCCAGCCTGAGCCTGCGTGCCTTGTGGTGCTGGATTCTGCCCAGGCTAGTGCTCCCGGAGGGAAGAGCCAGTTCTGGATGACGCCATCAGCCTTAGCTTCTTCCAGGGTGTCAGTCCTCCTCTGTGTCCTTTCTCCCCTTTTACTGCCTTGCTTTTCTCTATTTTCTTCCTCCTGGAGCACTGTCATCTCTCTCTCTCTGTCTCTGTTTCATTTATTAGTTTAACAAATATTGAACGGATATAGAAATGTACAAGACACACCCCTGGTGGAACTTAGAGTAACTAGTGGAGGCAGGTGTGTAAACAGGCAAACATAGTCTGGCGTGTTAAGTCCTGAGACAGCAGCGTGGAAGAAGGCAGAAGGAGCCATGAAGAGGATATGTAGCCGGGGATCGGGGAAGGCTTCTCGGAGGAGGTGATGTTTGAGCTGGAGTTTGAACAATGACTGGAATTCTCCAGGGAGAAAAGCAGGAGGTGATTGGACACCAAGCACAAAGCATACAGGTGTGGAGGGCTTTGGTTCTGAAGTTAAGCAGCCCAGCAGAGCTGCTGCACCAGGGGAACTGGCTATAGAAAGAGAAGCAGGAAGACCAGCTGGGAGGGTGATAGGGAACCACTGAAGGAAAGCAAGCAGGAGAGTGGCAAGATCCAGCCTTGGTCTCAGATGACTCTGTTGACAGTGTGGACGGGGGTGAGAGGAGGGTGTGATATGCAAAATTTAGGCAGATATAGCTACAAGGAAACAGGAGTCCCTGGGTGGTATAAAAGGTTAAACCTTTGACTTCTAGACAGGTTGGTGGTCTCAACTCACTCATACGTGCCTTATACTGAGGTCCTGGCGAAGAGCCTTGAAAAGTCACCACCTTGCAAACTCTGTGACGCAATTCCAGCTGCTCACATTGAGTTGCCGTGAGTCAGAATCTACTTGATGGCAATTAGCAGCAACAATAGTCAGGGAGCTATTGTCAGCTTCCAAGAAAAAGATAATAGCAACCTAGGATGGTGCAGTGGACATGGGGAAAAGGAGATGCATTGAGGATTAAACAGAGGTAAGCCTCTTGGGGGCTTGGACATTGATTCGTTGTGGGAGGTGGGCGGAGGAATGAGAATTCTGGCTTGGGTTGGGGTATGGAGGATGGAGATGTACATGGTGCTGAGCTCCCTTTGGTTTCTGAAGCTCAGCAGGGTCCAAGGTATCGGGTTAGAGTGAAGATTTTTGAGTTATCTGCCTGATGGGGGTGCTTTACATCTGGGGGCAGCATCCAGAACAGAGAGCTGGTATCAGCTGTCCGCAAGACATCTAGCCCATGAGTCTGCAGGAGGCAGTTAGACGCCAATGTGACTGGGCTCCCCACTCATTGCCTCTCTCTGCTGATGCCTTCAGGAAAGGCCTTGCTCCTCTCAAGCTAGGCTACTCATCCTTCCCTTCTGATAGCTTCAGGTTGGTCAGGCCCTTTATGGACTCGAGGTATGAGAAGCTCACTATCTGTGGAGGTGAGAAAGCGCAGGTCTGTGATACATGTTCCTCAACTGGCTACTGGGATTTTAGGACAGAGCAGTCACCTGCTGTGACGTCCAGATCGGCATTCCTGTCTCTCGAGGCTGAGCAGTATATAGTATATGAGGTTGGCAGTGTCCCCAATCCTTTGAATGCTCTCTAATGTAAAAAGTGGCAGGAAGCTGGGCTGCAATCACGAAGGCATGAAGTTCGAGGCCACCAGCTGTTCTGTAGGAGGATAGACAGTTTCCTCCTGTGCAATTAACTGCCTCTGAAAAGCCACTAAGGGTCAGCTATGGGTCGGTTCTGACTCTACCATACACAACAACAAAAACAACAATGTAAAAAAAATGCTGAGACCTCTTCACCTCATCCCCAATATACACACACACACAAAAGTAATTATATTTTTGTGGCTCTGACTGAAAAAAAGAAATGGACATGGTTTGATGGTGATGTTAGGTGCCATCAAGTCAACTCTGAGTCATTGTCAGAGTTGAAACCATGTCCAACCCCGCACAACCCTCACAGTCTCTGCAGTGCTAAGTCCAGAGTCTGGGTGAAGTAGGGATGGATGCATAGCAGACATGGTCCACGACCTGCAGGGTCATTGGGCATCTCTTGACTATTTCCGCTGGTGAACTCTTAAGGCCCATCTCTGCCCCAGACCCTTCTGAATAGTTTTGCTTCATTTTTTTCCCTTTCTCTCTTCAGTTTCTTTCCTTTTTTCTCCACTCATCTTAGCAAACAAACTAAAATACTGGCAGTCTGAACCAATAAGTGCCTCAGAAAATTGGCCTGCTCCCCTGCTTTGAAAGATCACAGCCATGAAGCTCAGTGACCTCTGAAACATGAGGTCATCATGAGCTGGGACTGGCTTGAGGGTCACAACAACATCAAGCAAGCAAAAGTGTCGAGGAGATGCCAAGACTGACAGAATAGTCTGCACTGGAGAGAATTTTGAAGGTTGTTGAAGTTTAGGTATTTGGGCAACTGGCAGGTTCTTGGGACAAAGTGAACTAGAGAAGGTGAGCAGTTATGGACTGCCTTTAACAAAAGAGGTACATTTGATCACACAGGAAAGAGATGGTTTTGGTTTAAAGGTATTCGGAAGTCATTTGTTCCCAAAGGCCTCCAGTTATTTTCTGCACAGAAATGCTTTGGGAGATGTGTGTAGCCTTCTCATTTGTCTCTAAGGCTCCATCTTTCCTCCAGCCATCATTGTTTACCTCACTTACGCTGTCTTCACACACTCACCACTCACATTTTTTTCTTTTTTTTTGTTGTTGTTGTTTTCTTACCACTCACATTTTTGATGGAGTGCCGGCTGCATTGTTGGTGCTGCATCAGGCTCAGGGAATTCAGGGATGGGTGAGGCAAGGTCCCTGACCTCCTGGAGCCCCTGTCCAGTTGGGGAGGTGGATGGTTATTGTGTTGTGATACAGTGTGATAGATGCTGAGATGGAGATTTATCATTCATGTGGTTGGGAGTACATTAAGTGGGGCTTCCTTGCCTCGGCTAGAGGAACAGCAAAGGAAGGCTCCACTCCCTGAGAGGAGCATGCTTTCAGCCTCCAGATGAATTCCTTTTAGAATGCAAATTCTTGAAGGCAAAATTATAATCTTACCCTGTTTATGAAGCTCAGGTCCTTGGGTCCTCCAAACAGCTAAAGTGCTTACCTGCTAGTTAAAAATCTTGGATGTTGAATAAAGTCCACCCAAAGTTGCTTTGAGGGAAATGTGTAGATTCTAGTAATCTATTTCTGAAAAATAAAACTACTGAAAACTCATTGGGATGAGGGGCAACCCTACAGAGCCAATTCTACTCTGAAATCCTTGAAGACACCATGAATCGAAACTCCCTCACATGACACCTAGTAATGACTCAGCTTAACTTTCTTTCTTGTAGGGAATCTTTGTATGATTGTGTCAGTCCAATAAGATCTGTATGCCCTCTGAGGTCTCATAACCCTGAGAAATCAAATTGCACTCTTCAGAGCCTGAAAAAGTGTGTGTGTGTGAGTGTGTGTGGTGCATTCCTGCCTCTGAAGCTATAAGCACAGCCAAATCCTTTCTCAACGGTGTCCAGTTTTATTCCTGCATAATAAAGAACTCAATGGTTTGACTTGTGCATGCTACTTCAGGGGCCTCTCTTATCAAAGGATAGAAGCCAAGTAAGATCCAGTGAGATAGAATCTACACTCTAGTAATTAAACATGGCTATGGTCAAAACCACAAAGTGAGGAGGACTTGAAGTGCTTGCTGCAGAAGATTAAAGACTATGGCCTTCAATATGAATTGCATCTCTTTTTTTATTATTATTTTGTGTGTGTGTGTGCATGTACTGTCAAATCAGATCTGACTAGTACAGGAGGAGATTGTCCCTCCTTTTCCCGGCAGAGCATCTGGTGGATTTGAACCATGTGCCTCTGGGATTGCAGTGCAGCTTCTTGCCACTAGGCCACCAGAGCTCCCCATGAATTGCATCTCAATGTCAAGAAAACAAAAATTCTCACCATTGGACTAATAGGCAACATCATGATAGATAGGGAGAAGATTAAAGAAGATTTTCAACAACTTCATCTTACTTGGTTCCACGATCAATACACTTGGCACCAGTAGTTAGGAGATCCAGAGAAATTATTGATTGCAATGGGAAAGTCTGCAGTCTGAATTATTGAGGAGCAATGATGTTAGTTGAACTAAAGTGTGCCTGATTCAGACCATGGTCTTTTCAGTCATGGTCTCAGATTCTGTGCATCTGTGAACTGGCCAGTGAATAAGGATGACAGATGAAGAATTGATGCCTTTGAACTGTGGTGTTGGAGAAGTGTACCGGATGTCCCACGGACCGCCAAAACAGAATAAACAGATATGTCTTGGAGAAGGTGCAGCCAGAGTGCCTCTTAAGCAAAGATGATAAAACTTCATCTCACATGAACTTTGGACATGTTGCTAGGAAAGGCTATTCCATGGAGAGGGACATCATACTTGGCAAAGAGAGGAAGATCATCAACCAAATGGATCAGCACAGTGACTGCAGCAGGGGCTGTATGTCAGGGTGTGTGAGGATGGCACAGGATAGTACAAGGTTTTGATCTGTTGTTCATAGGCTCGCTATGGGTTGTACTCAACTCGACGGCACCTAACAACAACGGTCAAAACACCACAAGCAAAATTAAAAGGCAAATGAGAAATGGAGGAAAATATTTGCAGAAAAGGATAAATATTACAATCCTCAACAAATTATTTATACAAATCAACAAGAAAAACATGAAGATCATGACAGATAGAAAGTTCAGAGATGAGATTCTAGTGGGCAATGGAGTGGAGGGGGGGAAGTTCACTATGCCACCAAGCAGTACAAATTAAAAGAACTTAACATGACATCTTAAATTTGCAAAAGTGAGAAATAGGGCTTGGAGGTAGGAACCCAGAAACCTATGTACAGAAGACCATGTTAGTGAGTCTTCTGGATTACAGTCCCTGAATAGCACTACGTAAGTCGATCTAAAGATCCTGAAAAACATTCACTCTTACTCCATTTACTTAACTTTGAGAAGAATGTCTTCCAGGAATGGACAGTGACACAAGGAATTTCTCATAAAATTATATTAAGGAACAAAAGCAGGATACACAAACACCCTGAGGGAATGAGTTGCTAGTTCTAGAGCCTCAGGACCATAACTTTAGAGGGCATTAAATTAGCATAACATAGTCCACAAAACATCCCACTTTGCTGAGTAGTAACTGGGGTCCTAAAAGCTTTTGAGTGCCATCTAAGGTATGAATATTGGTCTCTCCTTGGAACAAAGGAAAGCAAAGAAAATCTAAGCTGCACAGAAACAATTAGTAAAGGACCAGTGGACCACATGAATTTCAACCTCCACTACCCCTGAGACAAGAAGAACTGGCTGTGGCTCAACTTTTAGTGAACAACAGACATGTTCAGAGGTGAGCAAAGAGTACTCCTTAGGGGGGAAAATCAATCATACAAGATCAATATTTTCCCAGAGAGAGAAATTCAGAAGGCAGGAAAAGGTAAAACTGACAGATGAATGAAAACAAGAATCACAAGAAAGAAATAGGAAGAGTGCAATTACAAAGTGGGGACTGTAATTAACGCCATAAAACAAAATCTGTATGAATGATAGAGTGAAAAAATCAATGATTCCGAACACTTTCACTCAAAGTGCAATTAAAAAAGATAAAAAAAGGAAATCAGAGCACAAAACGTATATACTATATAACCCTACTTACAAATATTACAAACTTAGGAATAAATTTTTTTCTTGGACTATTTGGGGAAATCTTTTTCTTACAAGACATTTTAATCAGACTTTCCCCTCTATATTTAAAAAATCTTCTACAATGACTCTGAAAAATAAAGGCGAGGGGACATCCTGTGAAATTAAAATGATAGAACCAAAAAAACCCCAGAAGTTAGCCTTGGACATCAAAGGGTCAAAACATTAGCCTCGCATGTTGCTTTGTAAGACTTGGTAAACATGTTGTGTGCCCCAAGACCTTTGAGGACAGAGTGCAACAGCCCAGATGTCTGCGCTTGGGCTGGTGCTGTGGATGAGATCACCTGCCTTTGCCCGAGTGATACTTAACAGGGCCTGTCCTCTGATGAGTCGGCTTCCTCATTGGTACATTGATATGGGAGGGACGGTTCAGACCTAACCAGCTGCTATTCAGTTCTTGAAGAAAGGAACATTGTTGATATTCCCCAGTTGTTGAGTATGACCTGGAGTTAGGACTTGGGGCCTGGTCAGGATCTGTAGACTCTAGGTTCCAACTCCTGGTCTTTTGAGGGACCTTGTTACTTATCCCTGATTGCCCCGCTTCCTTTTCCCTGGAAACCCCTGAGCCCACTCTTTTGGGGCCAGTGTGACAGCTCTATTGATTCCAAGCCTGCTCCTTCTAAGGGAACCTTATTTTTTTGTTCTTTAGTGGCAGTAACCTCAAGGCCGTGGGGAGGGAGCAATGTCTCGTTCCTGTGTGCTCTGGGATATTTTTGAGATGATTTGCCTTCTGGGCAGAACAGCCCTGACTGTCTGAAGCAGCCTGAGGCTACTTCCTGGTGTGGGGGTTGACCTGACCACAGTCCCCCCCACTCCCCTTGTCAGTCACATCAGTTCCTCAGCTTTGATAAGGTTTACTATGCATGGCCTCCTTTCCCAGAACAGGACGGTTTAAAATAATGTTGCCAGGACACCTCAGAAACTTTTGCTTTCACTAGTGAGCAATTCTCCCCTTGTGCCTCCTCAAGGGTGGGGCCGGAGGCCCAGTTGCCTGGTTTAACAGCGGCCGGGCGCCCTGGATGAAGTCTCTGCTAATGTTCCTTCTGGTCCAGGTGCAGGCTGTGTGAGGCTCTCCCACCTCTGCCGGCTGCGCTGCAAGCTGCAGCCTCTCCAGACTGTGACTTCTTTCTTCTCCAGCCTCATCCTGAAAAGCAAGACCAGTCTTGGGTGGGAGCAGCAGCAAGCTGCCTTGTGCATGGTGGGCCTGGTGGGGCTGGGTATCCTATCAAGCTGCTTTCCTGATGCAAACCTGTGTCTCCCTAGCAAGGAACAAATGCATGGAAAGACAGCTTCTCTGAAGAGCCTTGTGGCCTCCTCCGAGAAATTAGAGAGGATTCAGGAAACCCCAGACTACAGGTGAGCCCCCTGGGGTCAGACAGATATACAGATTTGGGGATGGGATGCCTTCAGGAGGTGGGCTCAGGGATCAGCATCCCATGGCAGGTGTGTCTTGGGGCCTCTTCTTCCCACCCATCTGGCCTGCTAGTGCACTGGGACCTCCCGGAGCCCAGGCTTCTCGGGTTACCAGCCTCCTCCCTACCCACCTGTGCTTGTGCCAACCCCTCCTTCTCAGCCTTGTAGCTTTCCTCAGGTCTGGTGACTTTGGAGCTCTTCACTGTCCAGCTTCAGGTCACAGGGACAAGAGGCTGTGAAGAGGGTGGTCCTGCTGGGATCCTGGGCTGTGACCAGGCCTCTAACACCTTCACCCTACCCATTCTCTAGCCTCACCTCCATCCCTGCACCTCTTTCTCATTTATTCTTGGGCCTATCCTACTGCATAGTCAGGCAAATAAGAGAGGGTCTAACACCCAACAGGAGGCAGCCCCAAAGCGTCTCTGGGACATGGCTCCTAGGATGTGGCTCTCAGGGACCCTAGTGCCCCTCCCCAGGGATGAGCCATCTGCTCCCTGGGCTTGGTGTCACTGTGGACCCTAAATGAGAGCGCCAGACTCCAGACTTTGCCCCAAGTTTCAAAGCCAGGCAGAACTGGCTCTGTAGACACGTGGGCAGGACTAGAAGGTTCCAGGTTCCTGGAATGGAATGTCTCCTTTGCAGTCTGCCTTGGCCTGAAAGCTTGAAGGATGAAGAGATAAAGAAGTACAGTCGGGAAGGGGTAAGTGTGTGAAGGCCGACTTCCTCCTGCCCACCAAGGGAGGGGTCCTGGGCTGCCTAAACTCAGTGACTTGGGTCACCAGGAAACAGTCTCATAGAGACCTGAGTAGGTCTCCTCTCCTGGGCTGGGGTGGTACATCCCCCTCCAGTCACAGGCTGCCTGTCCTGACCCAGTGTCCTGAGACCAGCTGAGCTTGGAACTCAGCCCTCCATACCCACTGGCTGTTTGATGCTAAGTCCTTGGGGGACTTTGGGGCGTTATTCCTTGGTGGCTGGAGCAAGGCTCCTTTGGTGGTGTGATCTCCAGAGCTTCTCAGACCCAGCCCATGTGTTTACAGACATTGCAGAGCAAAAGCAATCAGCAGTACCACAAGCTGTTCAAGGATATCCCTTTGGAAGAGGTAGTGCTCAAAGGTGAGGCATCTCATGTGACTGGGCAGCCCTCGTGGTGCTCAGCAGGGCCCAGGTCTTCTCTTCTAGAACCTCCAGGCACAACTTAGAGTCAGGAACTGGCTGCCCTTTGGATGGATTGGCTCTTTTTTAAATTCAGAAGTGTGAGAAGACTGGGCTGGTTTGGGATATGAGTTTGTTTCTGAAAATTTTCTGGGGGAAATGTCAGGCCTTGTGGATCTTGGGTTTGTTCTGCTTTCATGAACAATGCTCTTTCTTGCTCAAGCCTCTGATCTAGCCTGGGGATACAGTCAGGGACTTCTCCTCAGGGCTGGCCAGGGCAGGCCAGGGCTGATGGTTCTCCCTGAGGTAGTGCCAATCCAAGCCAGGCTTGGTAGACAAAGGTAGGAATCTGTCTAGACCTTTTGGGACGCAGGTGGAAAAAAGAGGAAATATCTGGTTGGGTGGGGTGGGGCAATCAGAATTCTCAGGAGATAGGCTCATGAGGGTGCTGAGGGGAGTGGACTATTTGCGGCCTAGGTTTGGGAAGGGAAGGAGCAGTGAAGGACAGGTCCTGAAGCTGGATTCTGGTGTGTGAAATGTCCCAGGCATTTCGGGCTGACCTTGCTTATGGTTGCCTTCTCTTCTTTGACTTTCCAGCATGCTCCTGTGCCCTCCAGAGGGATCTCCTTCTCCAAGGCCGGCTCTACATCTCCCCCAACTGGCTTTGCTTTCATGCCAGCCTCTTTGGCAAGGATATCAAGGTAGTAATGAGTGGTAAAGCTGCCATTGCCCGGTGAGGTCAGAGACCCTTGTCAAGTTGTCTGCTCCTCTGCATCATAGGACTTGGTGAAGCCTCTCGTGGTGGGATGAGCACTCTCAAGTGTCTAGAGATGCAGCCCTGCCCTTCCAAACTGGCAGCCTAATCTAGACCCCACTAGCCAGTTCACAACCAAGTTATTCCACTTGTGGGTATCTCAGGAATACATGGAGAATCAGTGTGAAAAGTCACTTTCAGGGCACTTATAACTGTAGCTGAGAAGTAGCTCAGGAAACCTCATAAGAAGAACATGGGACTTACCAGAGCAACCATCCTTCCCTTACTGGGTAACAGTGTGTATGCATGCATGTGCTACCAAGGCTGGGGTGGGGATAACCAGAGGGGGAGCCTTGATGAGCAGGTGGAGGGTCAGATCCTCCCCCCATGGCACCAGCCTTCTCCAGTGTCCATGGTTGGCGCACTGCCAGCGATGGCTGGGGCCCGGTGGAGAGGGTGGATGGACCATGTCCCTGGGGTCATAGGTCTTGAGAAGAATATGCCTGTTCCCCTTCAGGTGGTCATTCCTGTTTTATCTGTGCAAATGATCAAAAAACACAAGATGGCACGACTTCTTCCCAATGGACTGGCCATCACCACAAATACCAGCCAGAAGGTGAGTGGACACATTGGCCAGAGCTCCCCTTGTCACCCTCCCCATCTCGGCCCCAAGAATTCCATAGGCTGACTCTGGCACACTGACTCTAGCCTTTACTTCTCCTTGCCCTACACCTCTCCCTGTAAGAAGCTGTTCCTAGGCAGTGTCCCTTAGACCTCTCACAGCCCTGTGATATCCCTGTGGCCCCGAACCATGGCGGGGAGGCTGCTGGCACAGCAGGGTCTCATCTCACCCTACCTTTTGTTTTGCTTTCTTTGTCCCAGTATATCTTTGTGTCCATGCTCTCGCGGGACAGCGTGTACGATATGCTGCGGAGGGTCTGCACCCACCTGCAGGTAGGGAGCGCAGGCGTTGGGCCAGGCAGGCTTGAGTCACAGCTGTTAGAGGCTATCTGGCCGTTTCTCCAGCACTGGCTGCTGAGCACTGTGTCTGAGGCAGCACTTGGACTTTGTGTGCATGAGCATGTGCCAATGAGTCATTGCATCCTCATGTGCCTGCTCTCACTGTGATTCCTCAAAGCACAGACACACGGGAGCATGTCCCAAAGTACTCTGTAACTCTCTCCAGCCTATGGTGACCAAGAAGAGGAGGGTGGAGGAAGCAACATGGGAGGGTTCCTTGGATTTTCCCTCTGCTTCAACATTAACCTCTGGGAATGATGCTCTGACACCAAGGAGTGGCTTATTTGGAGACAAAGCTGGTGGCCTAATGAGTATGACATTGTGCTGTCAACCTGAAAGCAAGTGGTTTGAATCCAGCAGCTGCTCCATGGGAGAAAGATGGGCAGTCTCCTCCCATGCGATTACAGCCTCTGAAAACCTGCTTGAGAGTCACCCAGGGTTTGGGTCTGACCCCAACACAGCACATGACGACAACAACAATGGCTCCCTATGCCAGATGGACAAGTGACTCTGTTACCTTTGCTCCCCAGCCTTCCAGCAAGAAGAGTCTGAGTGTGAGAGAGTTTCCGGAGGAGCCTGAGTGCGAGTCTTTGGTGAGAGCTGAGACCAGGAGCGAGAGCTACTATGGCTCAGAGGTGGGAGGGCTCCCAAGGGAGAATTGGGGCACCAGGCTCAGGGCCTTGTAGCTGTGTTGTCCTGGGCGGATACCCTGGACCCCTTCCACTTTATTCTATGTAGAACTACGAGGTCTCGGACAGATTTGCTGACTTTTTGAGCAGAATGGATGTCCAGCTATACGACCCTTGCCCAGGTTGGATCCCATTCACAGATGGACTCAGCTTCTTTTCTTTAACTGTGTTAGAAGGACCTTCTAGAAGATAGGGGATGCTTCTTAGGAAAAACTCCAAAGGCTGTCACTGGAAAATCTAGGCCAATTCTAGATTTACCAGGGTCTCAGGGACTGACTTTGGTAGCTTAGCCCCTAGAAAGGCATGGCCGAGCTTCCCAAATAAGGAGTGGGCATGGAGATGACCTTAAAGTAACTACTAAGCATCTAGCCGAGCACTTAACAGTGCACACCACCATGCAGTGGCTAGAAGGTGCTGTTCCCATTTTGTTGATAAGGACCTGAAGGCCCTTTGCCTAGGCTGTGGATTGCTTAGGTTAGAGCCGGGATGAGAAGGAATCATGACACAATCCATCTAAGACCTATTGTGCCATGCTCCCTCGTACTCTGCTGATTCCAGCATGCACCTGAGGTGGATCATGTCTCAAAGTTATCACTGTGGCTCTACACTAGCTGTCTTCAATAGTGTTGTTTCCTGGGATCACGATGTGGTAGGTGAGACTGAGGGTGAAGTAGTAAGCTAGGGGTGATAGGAAAGAAGGAAGTCCTTACCAAACTCTACAACTTTCTCTGGGTTCTGTCCAGACTTCAGGGTAGGGCGTGGCACTGGCTGGTATCACTGTAATTAACATCAAACACATGGCCCTTCAGTCTCTTATCTCTTTACATCTTGAGAACAAATGAAGTGAGCTCACTCTTACTCACGCTTCTCCTGCCCAGGTGTCAAGAGGTGTGTTGATTGCACAGCGAGCAGGGCATACAGGGGCTGAAGAGAAACAGGGAGCTCCTTGGAGAAGACCCTGCACCTTGCTTCTGGCAGGATGCCGGGAGCAGGAGCAGTGGGCAGAGTGGCTGGCTGGTCACAGCAGGGAGCAGATGGGAGACATTGTTGTTCTAGCAATAGTTCCCTGCTCCTGGGTACTCACTTCCATTCCCAGCTAGGCATGTGGATTGGTAACTTTTGAAAAGCTTATTTTTATTAAATGTACGTGCAAACATAAAACTAGGTTCTAATTTTACCCCTGTAAAACAAAAATGGAAATAAAAACTACTACAGAGGCAATGCTGTATGTAACACACCATTGAGTTCATTCTTAACTCAGGTGACCCTCCCTATATGATAGAGGAAAACTGCTCCCATAGGGCTTCTGAGGCTGTGTTCTTTTTAGGTTTCAAAAGTTTCCACATGTACAATTTACAGACAATGGTTACATTCTTGGAGTTGTGCAATTATTTTCATTCTCCTTTTCAAAGTTGTTTTCCCCCCATTACCATAAAATCGCTGTTGGTAAGACCCTTTTTATAAGACTCTTATCTTTATCTGAGTTGCAGTTGTGGTTTGATCCCATGTAGATTGTTCTTAAATGAAGATAATGTTCAAGGCTTTTTTTTTTTTAAGTTGGCTGTTGCTATAAGTCAGAACCCTCCAGGGGGTTTTCAGAGGCAGTAAATCGCATGGAGATTGCCCATCTTTCTCCTGTGGCGCAGCTGGTGTGGGTTTGAACTGCCTGCCTTTGGTTTGGCAGCATAATTCCTTAGCATAAACCACTAGAACTCCTTAGTCCTGTTATTTCTACCTTTTTGCCTACTGTAAATATGGCTGCAAGGAAATCTGCTGTACAAATATCTTTTTGAGTTTCTGCTTTTCAGTTTTTTTCCCCTCTTCTTTTCTTTTATTGAGAGTTTAATGAAAGTTTATAAAGCACTTGGGTTTCCAGTCGTTCATTGTTGCACATTTTCCTCCCTGCCCCGCTCTGCCCCAGATTGCTTTTTTTCCTTTGGGAAACCTAGGAAAGGAAGAGGCTATTCTTTGGAAAGTGACATCATGCTTGGAAAGGTGGAGGGTCAGAGCAAGAGAGCAAGACCCTCAGTGAGATGGATTGACACAGTTGACTGCAGCAATGGGCCCAAGTGTGCCAGAGATGATGAGGACGGCACAGGACAGGACAGGGTCCAGATCTGTTGTTCACTGGGTCACTATGAGTCATATTCAACAGCACCTAACATCAACAATATAGCTCTTTTAATCTAGAAATTCCTTTTCCATTCCTTTCTCTCGTAATTTATGAGTTACACTCGACTCAGTGGCACATAACAACATCATAGTTCTATCTTTAGTTTTTGAGGAACTACAACAGCTATATAATTTGGCATTCCCACCAGTTGTGAATAAGGGTTCCAATTGCTCTACATCTTTGTCAGCATGTGATTTTTTTGTGAGTTGTTTTTTTCTTTCCCAACTCTTCGCCATCCTGGTGGGAGTGTAATAGTATTTCCTTCTGGTTCTAATTTTCACCTTTCTGATGGCAGACACTGAGGACTTTTGGATGTTTGGTAGCCATTTGGACGTCTTCTGGTAAAATATCTAGTCAAGTCTTTTGTCCACTTTATGAATAGATTGTCTTTTTGTTGTGAAACTGAAGCTTGTGATACATTTTGGTTATTAGATTCTTGTCCAATATATGGTTTTTGAAAGTATTTTCTAGGTTGGTAATGTCTTTTTAATTTTTAGTAAACTTTTTTGATAAGTAGAGAATTTAAATTTTTATGAATCCCATGATCATGTTTTTACTTTTTAAAAAATGTATTTTATTATATTGTGTGTGTGTACCGTCAAATAGGATCTGACTGGTACAGGAGGAGATTGTCCCTCCTTCTCCAGCAGAGCATCTGGTGGAATTGAACTGCGTACCTCTGGGACTGCAGTGCAGCTTCTTGCAACTAGGCCACTAGAGCTCCCTTGTGTTTGTACTTTTTCTAAAAGTCCAGTAGACAATCTATTGCTATAAGTGATAGTGTTGCCCCTGTATTTTAAGAGTTTTATTTTGCATATTTAGGGCTTTATCTATTTTTAATTTGTTCTTGTGTGTGATGTGAGGCAAGGCACTTGCTTAATTTTCCTGCATGTGGAAATCTGATTTTCCAAGCACAGTTTCTTGAAGAAACCTTCTGTACACACACACTCACACATACACACACACACACACACGAAACCTTCTCTACACAATGAATAGACGTGGCACTTTTGTCAAAAGTCAGTTGGCCATAGAAACATGAGTAAACAGAGGTTTGAAAAATACGGTTCATGCCCCTTATGGCGTGTAAGATCCTAAGGAGTATAATGGGAAGCTTCTCTCACTTTTTCTGCAGGAAGTCCTCATTCCTGAGATGAAATGGAGAAAAGTATGCCATGCCTCTAGGTCCCTGTCCCTCCCAGACAACATCCCTTGCATCCCTCGGGAATCCATGGATGCCACAGACAACTTCTTCTCCACTAGGAAGCCCCCAGGGGCTGGTGAGTTCAAAGGAGCTTGTCCATGGCAAGGAATCCCTGGGTGATGCAAATGGTTACATCTGGGACTACTCACTGGAGGGCTGACGGTTCATACAAGGGTGACACCTTGAAAGAAACGCCTGCAGTTTGCTTCTGAAATGCCACAGCCTTGAGAGCCTTATGGAGCAGGTGTGTTCTGCACATGGTGTCGTCAGTGCTGGAACTGGCTCCACAGCAACTCGTTTGGTTGTGGTTCTCTATGGCAACAGCTTACAGAGACAAGGCTTTCTCCCTCCCTGCTCTGGGAAAGGGCCTCATCTCAGCCAGCAGGGTTTGTGAGAGCAATGACTTTTCTGCAAATCCTTTAGGGGAAAGTCAGGAATTCAAGATTGCCCTGGCAGCTGCAGGAAACCAGGGGAGGCTGGGGTATACCCAGGCTGGGCTGGGGTCCTCCCTGCCCTGGGAGGCTGGCTAACTGCTCTTCCATTGCAGAGAACACGGTCTGTGAGGCGGACAGCCTGGAGGAGGAGCACAGGAGCAACGAAGAGCTGAGGCTTTGGGATTACAGGCTCCTTAAGGTCTTCTTTGTGCTGTAGGTGAAGAAACTGGGACAGAGGGAAGCCTTGCTTGGGTGTCTAGGTGTCGGGAGCAGGGGTTTTGACCATTACGCACAGCCAAGGGAAGATTTTGAGTCATCTGCAATGAAAAGCAGATTTGGGAACTAGCTGTGGGATTCTGTACACTAAGCTTCGGTAATCACTTAAATGGAAAATAAAAAAGAAGAAAATCAACTTGCTCCTTGTGGTGACTGCAGGCCAAACTATAGGCACTTCCATAGCAAGAGAAACTTTCTTGGCTTTTGTTTTTGACACCCTGTAAGTTGGGAGTTAAGGCCAGAAGGGGGGAAAGAGCAGTATATGCAATGCAGTTATTGAGAGAAGTTGCTGCATGGGTTTGGGGTGGGCTGTGCTCTTCCATGGGGTGTGCTATAATTCACATTAACTTTGTGTGACATCTGAAGAAATTCTGAATCCTGGGCTTTGCCTCTTGCTTTTCATTTTTCCTTAATCTCTTAGCAAAATGTCAAACCATATGTGCAGTTTTCAAGGGGAATGATTTTTCTCCATGCTGGTTCTAGAGAGATCATCATTGCCCAGGTAGTGAGGGGACAGGGCAGAACTGCAGAGAGCCATCAGAAAGCTCAGGATGAAACACTGACTGCAGGAGAAGCATGGCCTTCTTGCTGCCCACCATGAGGACAGTGTCTAGAAACCCTGATTATCTGCCTAAGTTCCAGGAGGGTTGCAGGCATGGTGAGGTAGTTCATGAACAACTGTACAACCTTCTCTCCCCTTCCCTCAGTAGCTTCTTCTGCCTTGGCTGGCTGGGTTTTGACGGTCGGGCTCGGTACTTGCTGGGGTATCTACCTCAGGGAGTGATTTCTGAGGTGTCCCAGAGGACACACAGGACCAGGGTGGACGGTCAGAGGGAAGGTGGGATGGCAGTTTTGACAGAGTCCTCCCCCAGGCTCAGCTGTACTGGGAACTCCAGAACGCTTGTTGGGCCTCGTCACAGAGCACTCATGTGACCTGTGGGAAGAACGAGGTCCAAGTCTGAGCAGGGCTGCAGGGAGATGGGTCCTCCTAACTGCTCCAAGTGTAGGATTAGCTTAGACCCCATTACCTGAGTCTCTAAAATGGCCTTTTCTATAGAAGAAAAAGTCAGCTTATCTTGCTTTTCTTCTTCCAGGATTTGTTTCCTGGTCATGTCCTCATCCTACCTTGCATTTCGTATCTCCCAGCTGGAACAGCAGATATGCTCCTTGAACTGGGACGGCTCAACCCCTGGGCACAGGTGAGGCCCTTTATCTTCCAAATGTTTCTGGAATTGAGTGTGAGAACAGGAGCCAAACCTAAGGCCATGTTATGTGTTACTCCAGGTGAACTTGACCTCCTCTAGCTAAGCTGGTTTGATGGACCAGAGCAAGACTGAGCTGTGCACACAGAATGCACAGATCTCACTTGGCTCTTTTTGGGGGAGAAGGGTTTCCTGGGCCCTTAGGATCATGTTTGTCTCCCCTCCGGGCTTGTCTTCTGATGTAGGCATTTCTCCTGTGTGCAGGTAACAGCTGCTTGGCCTCTGTTCCCTTTCTACTCCAAGAAGAATCCTCTGGGTGCTAAGGCTCCACCACCATCTCCTTGGTTTATGCGGCTGCTGTGCTGAAACCCAATATGAAGGAGAACTTTCCAGATCCTTTCTCCTCCTCTCAGCTCTTCTCCCTCCTCCTCTGAGTGATCTGAAGTACCTGTTTACAAAGGAACTGGCTCCTAGAATTTTTGGATTTGAACAAATCACCAAGATTTTGGAACCAGCTGTGGGATTCTGTACCCTGAGCTTCAGCAACCGCTTAAATGGGGAAGAACCTGCTTCTTAGAAACAGTTCTGGCACACAGGCAGAACTGGTCAGGATGTGGGGGTGTCTAAAGGCCAAAGGGGAGTGAGGTTCCCTGTCGTGTTCCTCACTCATTGAAGGGGCCAGAGAATATACACCAGCTGAGGGGCTCTGCTTCTTCCCAGAACAGAGTTCTCTCATGTGGACCTCTGAAAGCCCCTCTTCTGGGCCTCAAAGGGCTTCTCTGCAGGGAGCCAGACACTTATCCAACCAAAGGGCAGAGGTCCACTGGGGTTGACTGGATGGAGGTGGAAGACAAGCTGTGAATGGGAGAGGAGGGCCTGTGGCCAGGACTACAGTGAGAGGATCTCCATGCTCTGAGCTGAGGCTCTGTGCTGGTCCTTCAAGAAGAGGCTGGCTGAACCCAGAGACACTGGCCACAGCAAGGGCTCGTGGCTGGAGCTGAGAAGAATGAGAGGTCCTAGAACTCTGTGTCCTTGGCGACCACTGCCTGGGATACAGGTGGAGCAGAGCCTTTGATCACTGTGACCAAGCCCTTGCCCTGCTGGGCACAAACATTCCCACGGTGCCCAGGGCCCTGGAAGTTGGGTATGGGAAGGGTGGGAGGGCTGGGGGACTTGCTTTGAAAGTTTGTTTTGTACTCTCTGCCTGACTGCCCAGACCTCAGGCATGGCCAACAGCCGCCTGTTGGCAAAATTTGTCAGGACCACTTTGCTTGATGGTGCTCGGCCACTAAGGGAAGAGTTCTACATGTCACCTGTGGTCAGTGCATTGCAGACCATGGAGGAGGGTCTTCATTGCATGGGCTTTGTTTTTCATGACTAAGTTGGAGGTGTCTGAGGTGGGCCTGGTACAGTACAGGGACAAGGTCACAGGGCTTATGTGTGACACTCCTGGAAATGGGTGAAGATGAGAAGGCCTTGCCTTGGAGAGTTCTCTCTGTCCAAGCCTTCTGGAGTGTCTCTGACAGTTTCTCTGTGCTCTGGAACTGTGGTCTACTCTCCTGAACGTCATCTGTCAAGATAGTGCCTTGAGAGAGTTAGGAAAAGCCTTAATGAGGAGGCCCAGAGATATTAGTGAAAGTCACTAATGGTAAAGAGAGTGAGATTAAAAGTAGCCACTCTTTTTTCCCCATTCAGACACTTGAGAGGTTGATCAGGAAGAAATCCATGTGAGATTATTCCAGAGCCTTGGTTGTGTCTTGTTTGTGACAAATCCAAGTGAGGGATGGAGGGAAATAGGTGACATTCCCTGAGCTCAGACTAGAGTCTGTCATTTTCCCCATCCCACATTCTAGGGTTAAGTTTAGGGCCTGGTTTTGTGGGCTACTTTTACCAAATCTGTGTCATGTCAGGTGAAACTTACTGTTATTCTCCACAGGGACACTGGATGGATGACCATCCTTTTAACTGGAGTCAGCCCTCTCCATCAATCTTTTATATTTTCAGGGAAATACTCCTTCTTGCCTCAGGACCTCCCCTCCCTGGTCCTTGCTGAAGAGCGTGGAGTACAGATCTGTTCTCTAAGTCTTTCTGGCTGAGCCAGAGGCCAAGCCATCATCGTTGGATGGCCAAGATTAATGTGGTCTCAGTACAAGAAGCTTGCTGTAGGATAGATGCTTTTTGGAGACCACTTGGGATCCCTTGCTCTGAGTGGTGTGGGTATGTCTGTCCCTCTGAAAAAAACCCCAACCTTTTTTGTCCCTTAGCCTGATCCTCTTGGGGGCCAAGGTTGTTCCTGTTGTCCCCATTTACAACTATTTGTATTTATACATACATACTTGTTCTCTAATTCCCTGAATTTAAGTTGCTCCACTATGACATTAGCTATTGAATATATTTTTAAATACATTTTTAAAAATATGATTTTTCTAGTGAATTCATTTCTGTCTTCTGACTTCTTACTGACGGTACACTTTCTGACATATTTGATGCCACGGAGACTGACCGAGCCCTAAGTGATTCCCAGAATCTTAAGTACTCTGCAAATCTCAAAGGACCTTGGCTGAACCAGCTTACACATCAGGCTTATGGGTGAGGGTGATTGCTTCAGCAGATCATCACAATCTTCCGTTTCTGTTGAATGGATACTGGGAATGCTTCCATATTTCTCCCAGGCAACTTCAAAGAAATCTCCATGATTCAAATAGTACTGTGCTTCAGATTCGGGAATTAAAATCAGGAACTCAGGGCTAGGGTGGTCTTTCGATGACTCATAGAATCTAGGTGGGCAAGTTAAAATCTGATTTAGGTCATTCTACTTTTCTACTTTCCCACAGGATAGCCTCCTCTAACAGTGATTCATTCATTCATTCAAAATACTGAGCCTACACTCTGCCAGGTACTATGCTCGTCACTGTGGACATACCAATGAACATGGCAGAGGCCGTATCTTCCTTGTCACTGAATTTACATTCTCTGTGAATGCAGTCAATAGGTAAACATGTAAACAAACAAGTTAATTGCTAATGTGATCAAGTTTTATGAAGGGAAGACATTAAACTCAGGGAGATGGTTCTAGATACTCATTGCTGCTGAACTGATCCCACCTTGGAACGACCCTGTAGGACAGAGCAGAACTGCCCCACAGAGTTTTGAAGGCCGTAATTGTTACGCAACTGCCGCATCTTCTGAGAAATTGGCTGGTGGTTTTAAATCGCTGACCTTTTGGTTAGCAGCCAAATATTTAACAACTACTTCACTTGGGCTCCTCCATGGCTCTAGATGAGTGGTCAAAAGAAGTCTCTCAGATGACACTGAAGCTAATGCTTCAGGGATAGGGAGCCAGCCATGGGAGGGGCTGGGAGAAGAGCATTCAAGGGAGAGGGTTTACTAGCATGGAGTATACGAGGCCTGATCTAAGTCATGGTATTCTGGGTGACTAGCTGTGCATCTGAGAGTTGTACAGTGAATAAAATTAACAGAAGAAGAATAGATGTTATGGTGTGGAGAAGAGCACTAAATATCCCATGGATTGCCAAGAGAACAAACAAATTTGTCTTGGAGAGTGTGCAACAGGGATGCTCCTTAGAGGGAAGGGTAGTGAAACTTTGTCTCGCATCCTTTGGGCATGTTGTAAGGAGGGGCTAGTCCTTGGAGAATGATGTCATGTTTGGAAAAGTCCTGGAGGGTCAGCAAAGGAGGGGAAGACCCTCAGTAAGGTGGGCTGACACAGTGATCATAACAGACGATGAGGATGGCACAGAATAGAGCAGAGAAATGTCCACACATGTGATTAACTGCCTCTGGGAACCTGCTGAAGGGTCAGCTATGAGTCAGTTCTGACTTGATGCTACCCAACAGCAATCACAACAAGGTCATGATTAGTCATACACGATTCAATATACCTAACAACAACAGGTAAAAGGATCAGCAACTGGAAATGCTCAAAGGAGGAGAGAACATATGTCTCTGAGGAACGGAAAGATAGTCTGGGAGACTCTAGGATACAGATCAAATACGAGAGAGACATGAAAAGAGGCTGCAGAGGTGGGCAGGAAAAAGGAGCTTAGATTTTATATCTTTGAATATTTTAACTCAGAGCCTAAAGTGTGGGAATGGCAGGGTTGATGGCTGTTTACTGTAATCAAGAACTTTCCTGTGTCAAGAAGAAACATTTTGATGAACTTTACAGGAAGACATGACCAAAAATTTACAGACTTCAAGAAATCCAGATGATAAAAAATGTTTAAAATACACTCACGTCTCACTGTCCCTAGAAAGTGGTCTGCAGCAGCAGTTATCACAGAGAGGACACATAATCATGCATTTATAATTTTTTAAGTGGAAACGAGCTTTTTTCATAAGGAAAATAAACTGCCTTAAGTTTGAAGAAACAAAAGGGGGTCTACAGATACCTCTTGATTTTCTAAACTTCTGTGTGTATGTACAGCGTTAGAGTGTCAGTTCTGCAACACAGGCCTTCAATGTTAAAGAGAGGCAGGAGTTCTAGTGAAAAGAGGACCAAGGACTGTGAGGAACTCTGCAAGAATACCAAGAATATCATCCCACTGTGCAGTTCTCAGATTTAAGAAACTGCCTCCACCATTCCCTCTCCCAGCATGGCCCTCCTACCTGGTAGCCACGGAATGAGGAGAACTACCACAGTGGATGAGGCCTTGAAGGTTGGGTTGCTCTCTCCTAACTGCTAGGCCACAGATGAGGGAGTCTTAGGGCAGAGAAACTTCTCAGAGGACTGCCTGTTTTGCCTTATGGTTGGTCTTAGGCTTGAAGATCGTTAGGCTTGAACTAAGGTTTATTAGAAGGGAAGTCATTCAAAACTCTGCCATCAATTAGATTCTTTCTGACTCATAGTTTACCCTTCATCGAGTTTCCAAGCCTGTAAATGTGTCCATTTTTCTCCTGAGCAACTTCTCATGGATTAGAACCAAAGGAAGCTTTATTCGCTAACGGTGAAAGGACATCAAATGGCCTGCTAGGTGGCAGCAAAGGTCTTGCAAGAAGACCTAGAGCCGAAGGGGTGAGAACAGACTTCATTCCCTTTTTCAGAGAAAGGGCCTTGATGGGTAGAAAATGGGTTCAGGGCTCTTCCAAGTTCAGTGTACTCTGATATCCAGTAGAAGTGAATCTAACACACAGACACCCGCCCCCCCCCCCAACCCAAACCAAAACTCAACAGCTTTTCCCTTTGGTTCTTCCTTTCTTCAACCCTCCCCCACACCTCTTATTTCACAGCCTGGGGAAAGGCCTGAGGTAATTCGGAAAGGATAGCTCTTTGTAAGGGATCTTCAGACTTCTAAAAGTCAGGTCAACAGGAAGACAGAACTCATAGGCTCATAGGGAGGGAGAGAGAGAGAGAATGAGAATGGGGGGCAGGTATATGTCAAAGTTTCTCTCACAACTAAAGCACAGAAAGATCCCGAGCTTCTCTTAAGATCTGCATCTTGTGACTAGCATCCTCCCTCACTCAGAATGCATGACAATCACAGAAATCTGGCTCCTGCAAAAATGGGATTTTAGGATAGCAATCATACTTGTCCCCATCTCTCTTTTGTTTAGAAAGCTGGTGCTGGACTCCAGAGCCGAGAGATGTAAAATTTAAAGATCACATGTGCTTTGAGGATTGAAGGTGAGAGGGAAGGAGGCAGTTAAGCCTCAGAAATGATAAACCAGAGAAACCCCAGAGTTTCCCCATCCCTCTGCAAGTCTGACCTCCACAAAGTGCAGGGGCACCTGGCGCCTGGCTCGCTGGGCCGCCTTGGTGTTGGCAGGGCTCCTTGCCTTCCCGGAATGTGCTCCTTCTTGTTTGCCACTCAGTGCCTGGACCAAAGCCAAACCTGGGCTGCTCGGAATACCATGCCCCCACTCACATATCCTCTCACAAGATCTGAAGCAACGCTTGCTTCTGATTGGGAGGGAAATGCAGGCCCTAGCTGCAACCTCACTCCACTGATGCTGACTTTGGAGGGACCTTGGGCCCCTCCAGGGGCAGAAAGCAGCACTTAGAGAGGATGCAGCTGAGGTCCTCGGCAAAGCAAGGAGCATTGCATAGTGATATCTTATCCTGCTGGCAGCCTTCTAAACTGGGCCAGAGTGGTCAAAGTGTTATTCACAAGCTGTTCATTAACTTATTAGATGTAGAAAGGTTGGCTTGGACACCACTTTGGGAAAATGTGACACCCACTGCTCCTGGATTCAGTCTAGCATGAAGGCGTGCTAACTGGTATAGGATTTCTGATGGAAGTTTTCTTTGCCGTGGGTTGCAAATACCAGGCTACTGTGCATGGCGGACACTCTCCATAATGACATTTAGAGGATTTATTAAGCCCTTTTTATGGGTTCCTGAATGTATGCCTCCATAGATCCTGAAATTGTCTTAGTACTTTCTGTGTAACAAGTTCCAGATATGACTTTTTTTTAGTACTCATCTCATTTGACACTTAGTACAAGAGCCTCTCAATACAAAAGTACAGTCTCTACTTTTTTTGCTGTGGAGAACTAGGCCTGCCAGGTGAGCAATTACAATGGACTCCTTCAAGAAGCTTACTGAAGAGGGAAGATAAAGGGAACAGCTAGCTACTCAACAATGTAAGATGTATGAGTGCATAGTAAGTGCACAAAGGAATGGTACAGGATGACTGGATAGTAGGGGAGTCTGCTATGTGCATGAATTCAGGACAATGAGTAAGGTTTAGATCGGAGAAAAGACGGAGATGGGATCTTCCTATAGTGTGTGTTTGGGTGGTGATATCAAGAAAAGAAAGGGAGCTTTCATAGTCTAGGCTGTAGAGCTGTGCTGCTGAACCAAATGTCACGCTACTCTGCTGGTTTGTTCCACAGGAGAAAGATGGGCAGTCTCCTCCTGTGTGATTTATACCCTCGGAAACCCAATGGAGGGTCACCTGTGAGATGGACCTGAATCAAAGGCAATGAGAGCAAATGAGCAATAAAAGATGGTGGCGCGGAGGAATGGTGTAGAGGAATCTTTGGGAGAAGCAGAGTTGCTGCTGAAGAATGGAGGTGTTTTTGTTAGGGGCCATTAAGTCAGCTCTGACACATAGCAACTGTCTGTGCAGCAGAAATGAAACCCTGACCAATCCTGTGCCACCTCCACATGATGCGTAGGTCCACTGGTGAAGTCCCTGTCTTGGAAGAAATGCAGCCAGTGTGCTCTAGAGAAACAAGGTTGGAGAGGCCTTATCTCATCTATGTTGGGTATGTTATCAAGAGGGGTTGGTCCCTGAAGAAGGGCATCATGCTTGGAAAAGTGGAAGGTCAGCAAAATAAAGGATGTCCCTTAATGAGATGGACTGGCACAGAACAAAGGATGTCTAAATGCGCCAAATCCCTCAAGAACTAAATGGAAGTATGAGGAGAAACTGAATCTTTCTGCTAGTGAGTAGTTTCTAAAACAACTAGAGCTTAGGATACATTTAGTAGGTCAATTCAATTTTAACAGATACCGTAATAGGGGTACTGATTTGAAAATAAGAGGACTAGGTGAATTAAAAGTCTTCTAGAATCACAAGAACATGGAAACACCCCAAATGTCCAATTAAAGCGGAATGGATTGAGAAACTGTGATACATTCACACAATGGAATATTATGCAGCACTCAGGAGCAACAATTTTGAAAAATACTACATAATTTGGGTGAAACAAGAGACTGGAGAGCATTATGTTGAGTGAATGAACTCAATTTCATAAGGACAAATACTACATAAAATCATTATTATAAAAATAAAAGGATAACCAGTAAAACATATATGGGGACTCAAGGAGGGAAGGGGTGGGAGCAGAGGGGTGAGGATGGATAGGGGCAAAACCACAGGGTTGTATAGCTTGGTGGGGGGAAAGAGCAGGGGAAGGAAATGGGAAGAATCTGGCAGGGACCTGAAAAGACTGTGTAATGATGGGCAATGTCCAATGGTGATTGATTTTGTAAAAAAAAAAAGCATGAGAATGATTGTATAAAACACAATATATATATGAATAATAGTGTGAAACACCATGTATATGAACTCTGTGAGCAAACCAATAGTTTTTTTAAAAAGTCTAGAAGAATAGAATAGGATTTCTCAATTTCATCTCTGATAGGTTGGATTGAATAGGTTTTGGGTAGGGTGAGGGCTTCCTGTCCTGGAAGTCTGGCATTCTGGCCTCTACTCATTAGAGGCATAGTACTTCCCCCAGTTGTGACAATCAAAAATGTCCCCAACATGGCTAAATGTTCCCTGAGGGTTAAAATCACTCCTGGTTGAAAATTCACTGTTATAGATGACAAGAGATTAGGCCTTGGATTTCAGAATATTGGCAGGTGTTTTCTTAGCCAAGTGCGTCAGTCTATTGACTTTTAGAATAGCTGACAAAAGGAAAACTGTTTCCTTGCCACAGGAAATTCATCAGTGCCAAAGAACTTAATGGCACACATAAAAGAGCCTTCAGACGCAGATCATGCTGCTTCTTAGAACCCTCCAGAGGATACCTCAAAGATACACAGATAATTTGCTTGCGACTCCTGAGCAAGAAAGTGGCTGATACTAGGATTTCGCTCCCTTCCCTAACCCCCAAAGGCACATTGAGTAAGGAATGTTCACTGTGCCCACAGAATCTGGGTTCCATCAGCCAGAATAACTATTGATCTGTAATTCGCTAAGTTTGTATTCACCCTTCTAAATATCTGCTTTTGGCATTTAGTAGACGCTAAATAATCAAGACTAGGCTAACAATGAAGAGATCCGATTTACCAAGATGTCACTGAGTCTAAAGCATCAAGAGAGTCTTTTGTGATCAGTAAAATAAAAAAGCTTCTATTTTATTTTTGTAAATAATTTTACTGGAACACAGTCACACTCTTGTTTGGTTAGGCACTGTGCTAACTGCCTGGAGTATATTCATGAGCAAAACAGACATGTACCTTGGTCTTCATGGAGCCTGTATATTCTAGCAGTGGAGGGAAGAGACAATGATAATAAATATATAAAGATAATATATAGTATGCTGTTGTGTATTGTGAGTCAGAACCAACTCATAGCTGATTCTCCAGTGGGTTTTCAAAGGGAGTATAATCACATGGGAGGAGATTGCCTATCTTTCTCCTGTGGAGCAGCTGGTGGATTCAAACTGGATGCCTTTGGGTTGGTGCACAGCTCTTTATCACTAGGCCCCCAGAGCTCCCTGTATAGTATGTTAGAAGGGAATAAGTACTGAAGGGAGGAA
Organism: Elephantulus edwardii; assembly: GCF_000299155.1. Taxonomy (NCBI): domain Eukaryota; kingdom Metazoa; phylum Chordata; class Mammalia; order Macroscelidea; family Macroscelididae; genus Elephantulus; species Elephantulus edwardii. The sequence continues at coordinate 10,149,549 of NW_006399816.1, forward strand.
GAACCAACCAAACCAGAGCAAGAATGGGGAACACTGGTTAGAGGAAGTTGTCATTAAAAGAGGGTGTCATTAAAGGACTTTCCTGAGAGGAAAGTCCAGTTGAGAAGTTGGAATATGAACAAGGACTTAGAAAAAGAAAATGAGCTGTGTCTAGCATTCCAGGCAAAAGGACTAGCCAATGCAAAAGGTCTCAGGTGAAATGGTGCCTAGTCTGTGCAGGAACAGCACAGATGTCAGTGTGGCTGGAAGAGAGCACAAGGGAGGCAGCAGCTATAACCCTGTAAGAACTTTAATCCTTCCCCTGAGTACAATGGGGAGCAAAGGACTGAAGATGAAGTTTTTAAAATGACCATCCTGGCCTGTTAAGGAAGGGAAGGTAGAAACAGGATGAGTTAGGACACATGTATGGTGATCCAAGATGATGGTGGTAGACTGTTGCTCTCAGGGGCTGTCAGGTATATTGAGACTAAAGCACCCCTATGAACAACTTATCTAATCCCTGCTTTATCCCATGCCATCCTCACCATCCCTGATATACTTGAGCCCATTGATACAGTCACTGTACTGATCCATCTTGTTGAGGGTCTTCTTGTCTTAAACTGACCTGACTTTTCAAGCATGATATCTTTTTCCAAGGACTGGCCTCTCCTAACAACAGGCCTGAAGTATGCCACATGAAGCTTCACCATCCTTGCCTTTGCAGTTTCTCCAAGATAAATTTGTTCTTTCGGAAGTTGATGGGATATTCAGTACTATTCTCTAATACTACAACCCAAAGGCATTGATTCTTCTGTCATCCTTATTCAGTGTCCAACTTTCAGATGTATAGGAAGAAACGGAAATGACCATGGTTTGAACAGGTGCACCTTAGTCTTTAAACAGACATCGCTGCTCCTCAGCAGCTTAGAGAGGCCCCTAACAACAGATTTCCCCAGTGAAACACGTCTTTTGATTTCTTGACAGCTGGTCCAAGTGTGTTGGTTGTGGATCCAAGGAAGATGAAATTGTTAACAACCTCAATCTTCTCACCATCTATCTACTGTCCAGTGTTAGGGATTTTTGTTTTCTTAATGTTGAGATGTAGTCCCTACTGAAGGCAGTAAGCTTCTGCAGTAAGCATTTCAAGTCCTCTTTGATTTTAGCAAGCAAGGCCATGTCATCTGTATAACACAGGTTTGTTGATGATGTCACATTCTTCTTCATAAAGTCCAACTTCCTGAATGATCGGCTTTGCATACAGATTGAATAGGTATGGAAAAAGGATACAGCCATGACAAACCTTTCTCAATTATTTTTACCAGCCTAGGCATACCAAACACCATAGTGGCTACCCATCATGGGCAGTATTTGGTGGAGCTCCCAGGTTGATTAAAGTTTGGAAGCAAGAGTGGCAATCCACTTCCTAAACCACATACCTCTGGAAATTCTATGAACTTGGAGAAATGATGATAGTTACAGACAGGCTTCTCCTCTGTCAATTTGCTGCACTGAGGTAATCTGGGTGTTTGCTGTGATGCTGAACCTTCTGCCATTGGGGGTCAAATGCCATAATGGATGCCCATGGTGGTGGACAGTGTCTGGTGGAGCTCCCAGTTTAAGACAGGTTTGGAAGCAGGAGTGGCATGCAATTCCTAAACGACATGCCTCTAGAAACCCTATGAACTTGGAGAAACGATGATAGTTCTAGAAAGGCTTCAGGCCTTTTGTTCATAGGGTCACTATGAGTCATACTCAACTCGATGGCAATAAACAACAACAAGAATAAGCTCAGTATAGGTAAATGCGTCATTATAAAATGCTGCTTTGAGGCAAATAATACAGAAATTAAGAAATGCACAATGAATATTAAAGTTACTCTTAGTGTGTACAATGACATCTAACATGGCTTCATAACATGTTTAATAGAATTATTTCAATCCTA
>NW_006399816.1:10152037-10154278 GCF_000299155.1 Elephantulus edwardii
GGGTGGAGGGACAGTGCAGGAGGGGAAGACCCTCTATGAGATGGACTGATTCGGTGACTGGGGTAATCGGGATGGGTGTGTCAGAGGCAGTGCGGTTGGCGCAGGCTAGAGTAGGGTTTAGGACTGTTGTGCATAGGGTCGCTATGAGTCGCAAACGACTCGACGGCACATAAGAACAACAACAACAACAAAGAAGTAATAGTAATCGGAAACTGCAATACATTTTTAGACCGTTCTATTACATATTATTATGATTTGCAGGCATGTCATATTCTTAGATCTCCTTTCTCAATTTTAAACCATGCAGTGTTTCCTTGGGCTGCTGAGACAACAGCTTCTTCGTCTAGGTAGAGCACATGAGCACAATTAAGTGTTCTATGTTTCCGTTCATCTCAGTGTTAGCTATAGTTTGTTCTGCTCCTAACAGTCAAATGTCTTTGTATAGTCAATAAAACACAGATCGACATCTTTTTGGTATTCTCTGCTTTCAGCCAAGATTCATCTAACATCAGAAATTGTATGTCTGGTGTCAAGGCTTCCTCTGAAACCTGCTTGAACTTCTGGTAGTTCTCTCTAGCTGCTTCTGGATAATCTTCAGCAAGATGTTACCTGCATCTGGTATCAGTGATGTTGTTGCTTTCCACATTCTTTTGGATCAACATTTTTAGGAATGGGAAAAATAGGGATCGAAACTGTCTTCTAAATTTCTTGGCACAGCCTGGTGAGTACATCTAGGGCTGGATCTGCTTGTTGAATATATCAACTGGTGTCCCTTCAATTCCTGGGGTCTTATTTTTTTCCAATGCCTTTGGTGTAGCTTGAATTTCTTTCATTACCATAGCTACTTCCTGAACTATTTCAGTGACAATAATTTATTTTCCCCCATTATATTTCATTCATGTGGATTTGTCCTTTTTTGGGGGGGGTGTGTTTCACACATTCCTTCATTGGCATGATGTTTCATACAATCATTTCCATATACTGTTTTAGAAAACAGACCACCTTTGGACCATGCCCATTATCCTGTCTTTTCAGATCCCTGCCAGATCTTTCCCATTTCCTTTACCTCCTCTCTCCACCCACCAAACTGTTGGTACAGTAGTAACTCTTATCTTCTTTTGATGCTTCCTGGGTCATTCAAAATTTTGCCCATAGCATCCTTCAGTACTGCAACTTGAGACTTGAATTTTTCAGCTTGAGATATGTTGAGTGAGTTCTTTCCTTTTTATTTTCTATATCCAGTTCTTTGTACATTTCATTATAATATTTTGATTTGTCTTCTCATTTCCCTTTGAAATCTTCTGTTTATTTCCTTATTTCTTCCCTTTCTTTTGGCTTCTCTACATACTATTGCAATTTTTAGAATTTCTTCTTACAGCCATTTTTCATCCATATCTTTGTAATGACTTTTGCTTTCTTGGATGATATCCTTGACATCATCCCACAACTCATCCGATATTTGATTATTAGTGCTCAGTGCCTCAACCCTGTTCCTGAGATGGTTTTTTACATTCAGGAGGGATAGACTCAAGGTCTTAGTTTCAGCCTTGTAGATTTGTTCTCATTTTCTTCAGTTTCAGTTTGAACTTGCATATAAGATGGTCTGTCTCACAGATAGCTCCTGGCCTTGCTTTGACAGCTGATATTGAGCTTCTCCAACGATTCTTTCTACTGATGTAGTCAATCTGATTCCTGTGTTGACCATCAGGTGAGGTGTATAGTTAGTTGTCCTTTTTGTTTTTTAAAAGAGGTATCGGCAATGAATAAATCATTGACTGTTGCAAATTCATTCAGTTTCCAGTCTCATTTCTATCATTGAGTCTGCAATTTCCAGCTACACATTCTTTTCTTTGCTTCCAACTTTTGCATTCTAGTCACCAATTACTATTAATGCATCTGGATTACATGTTTAGTCAATTTCAGACAGCAAACCTTGGTTGTTATGTGCTATTGAGTTGATTGTGACTCAGAGTGACCCTGGGAAATAACAGATCTGACATCTGCCCTATCCTGCGTCTTCCTCACTATCTCTGACACATTTGATCCCATTGCTACAGACCTTGTGTTGAAATCTTTTTTTAAAAATTTAAATTTATTATTAATTTGAGTAAAAATTTACAGACTTTGGATTTCCATTCATTCATGGCTGCACTTTTCTCCCCTCCCAACCCTCCCCCCAGTACACTACCCTCTTGGAAAAGTAAAAGACAAATATACTTTCATTGTTTTACAAACCCTCCC
>NW_006399816.1:10155278-10169514 GCF_000299155.1 Elephantulus edwardii
CAGGGTGCTGACATCTTTAATTTTCTCCTTTTTGGTTTTAGTCTTTGATGCGTATTTTTGAATAACAGTTGTGTTAACTTCCTTGTATCTGTATGGATAGTATTCTATTATTTATAGCATTGTACTGCACATCTTGAAATGGTCTTTTTTTACTATGAATTTCACAATATTATTTTTTAAGTTTTCATTCCCGGCATAATAGATCATAATATGATTGATTCAAAGTGGCCAATGTCAGTGTATCTGAGCTCAACAATAACTAGGATGTTGGGATTTTTACGTTCCATTTTATTTTTAGCAACTTCCAATATTCCTAGAGTCAAACTGCGTATGTTTTCAGCTGTTTTGCATTTTGAGTGACTTCCAATCTGGGGTTCTACCTCCAGCACTGTATCTAACAGTGTTTATTACTCATAGGGTTTTTGAAAGCCTGTTATTTCAGAAGTGGGTGGCTAACACCACTTCCTAGTCTGAATTTTCTAGCTCTGCTGAGGCCAGTCGACCATGGATGACTTGGCTGGTATTTTAAATACTGGTGGCATAGCTTCAGCATCACAATAACCTGTGAATCACCCCAGTTTAGCACACTGACACACAAGTGCTGTACTCATAAAAACAAATAATAAACAGCCAAGCATATACATACCTAAGTTATAAAATAAGCACTAACTTGCAAATCAGTCCTCCAGTACAACAAACTCACAGACAAATGCTGTACCCGTAAGTGCAAACTGTGAAGACAAGCAGGAATACGAATATTGTGGTGCAGGGCAGCTCTCTCCAGTTCTGGGTCTGGCTCCTGGCCTCCAATCTTTGGGGTCAGTAGTGGGTTTTGGGAGTGCAGGCAGGTTAAAGCAGTAGAAGAAGAGATAGTGGAAATGAACAGGTTATAGATATACTATGAAGGTAAAACCAACAAGATTTCCTATCAGATTAGATATGAGGGCATGTTGTTATTAGGTGCTGTCGAGTATCATTCATAATGACCCTATGAACCCTGACCTATCCTGTGCCATATTCACACTTCCTCACACACTAGAGTCCATTATGACAGTTCTATGGATTGAGGGTCTTCCTCTTCTTTGCCAACCCTCCACCCTTCCAAGCATTATGTCCCTCTTCAAGCAATAGTCCCTCCTAGTAACATGCCTGCAGTATGGGAGGAAAAGCCTCATTGTCCTTGCCTCCAAAGAGCACTCTGGCTGCACCTTCTCTAAGACATATTTGTTTATTCTTTTGGAAGTCCATGGGATGTTCAGTGTTCTTCTCCAACACCACAGCTCAAAGGCATCAATTTTCCTGTCTTCCATATTCATTGTCCAGGTGTCAGATGCATAGCTAATGATCAGAAAGACCATGGCCTAATCAGAAGCACCTTAGTCCTCAAAGTGAGATCATTATTCCTCAATAATTTGAACAGGCCCCTAACTGCAGACTTTCCCCAGTGCAATGAATCTCCTTATTACTTGACTGCTGTTACAAAGGATGTTAAATGCAGATCCAAGTAAGAGGTTGTTGATAGTGTCAATCTCTTCTCCAACCATTCTCCAATCATTATGTTGCCTATTGGTCCAGTGGCAAGAATGTTTGTTTTCTTGACATTGAGATGCAGTCCATATTGAAGGCTGCATTCCTTGATCTTATGCAACAAGTGCTTCAAGTTCTCCTCATTGTGAGCATGCAAGGTTGTGTTATCTGCATAATGCAGGTTATTGATGAGTCTCCCTCCAATCCTGATGCCACACTCCTCTTCAACGAGTCTAGCTTCCCAAATGATTTTCTCAGTGTACAGATTAAATAGGTATGGAGAGAGAATACAACCCCGACACACTTCCTTCTTAATTTTAAACCAGGCAGTGTTTTCCTGCTCTATTCACACAAGAACCTCCTGGTCCAGGTATAGGTTTCGCAGGGCACACTTAAGTGCTCTGGGATTCCCATTCTTCTCAGACACAATTTGTTATGATTCACACAAATGCCTTTGCATGGTAGATAAAACACAAATAGACATTCTTCTGGTATTCTCTTCTTCGAGCCAGGATCCATCTGACATCTTTACATTTTAATGAAGGCATAAACAAAGAGAATCCTAAGGATGACTACATGTTTTTTTGCCTAAAAAAGATGGATAAGGTGTTGTCAACTGAGACTGAGAAAAGCTGAGTGTGCATGCAATTTTTGGGAAGAATGTAGTTTTAGATATGTTAAGTTAGAGATGGGTTTGAGGCATCCTATTGAGAATGTAAAATGAGTAACAAGCTGTATGTAGTAAACTTCAGGAGAAAAAAATGAAGAGATATACATCTGGGAGCTGTTGACAGAAGGGTGTTATTTAAAAACATGAGAGTGGATGAGATCATCAAGTGATTACATGTTGTTAATAGAGAGTAAGTAAGGATTGAGCCTGGTGGTATTTTCTCAACAAAAGATTAGAAGAAATGGTAGAATTAGCAAAGGAACTTGAGGAGTGCCTTCGAGGTAGGAGGAAGATCAGAAAGGTATCCTGTCTTGGAAGCTCAAACCAAGGAGGAGACTGTGACAGATCAAGTTTTTGTAATGTGGTTTGATAAAAGTTCTTTCTCAATTGAATGTAAACTAGATGTTTGCAACTTAGACAATCTTATACAACTTTTGAGAATCATTCTTTCAATAGATCACAAAAAAAGGCTGAGCTAAATTCTAATTACTGTAGAAGTTCTAAGACCTCAATTTCTACAAGGATTTAGAAAACTGCTTCTTTATCTTTTGAGTTAGGATATGATGCAGTCATATCCTAACTGCCTTCTCGTCTCATGATGATGCTATTCTTCATCCTTTATTCATCAACATGTATTGGGGTATCCAAATTTCATGACAGGTTTAGTGGTAATTGAAAATTTCAGAAAAAACTTCAAATTCAATGCATACATGTTGACTAAAGGGGATTTAACAGCCAACCTTTAGCTCAGGAAGCTCCTCATTGGCCACATTGCCCTGCTTCTTTTCATGGTTTTGGCATCTCCCCAACCTCATTTACTTCTTTTCTTAGGACTTATTCTCTCTCTCCAGGGCATTAATGGAAACTAAAATATCCTTTATTCTCTTATTCGGAGTAACTGGTCTTTCTTTCCTGGTCCACCCAGGAAGTTCACCTTACTCAATCAAAAAGTTCTATCTAGATATTTACCTTAACAAAACAATTAGCTCTCCAGCATATCTTTAGAAACCAGAAAATCTACACTGAGTTTTAACTTGCACTTTTCTCCTCTGCCAATTAAATATTATTTGCTAAAACAACCAGTACAGCACAGTTAAGAACGGCAGTACAGCATGGTTTGGTTAATAATATGGTTTTTAAAATCAACAGATCTACATTTAAATGTTATCAATTAATTTCATTTTCATTTGGGCAGCTGTAAACCTTGATTTCCTTATTTATAAAAGAGGTACAATACACCTACCTTACAGATTTATGGGGATTATTAAATTAAAACATGCATGTCAAGTTCTTAGAAGTCCCAGGCACAGAGTTCAATAAATGTTAATTATTATCTCTTAAATAAAAGCCAGTGTTGGTAGGATTACAGACAACTAAAAATAGAATTGGATTATAGTTTTAATGGTACTACAAGTGATTCTTTTTAGATAACTCTGTGGCTATCTTTATAAAAGAATAAATAGAAAGTCTTTATACATTCGATGCCTTCATAACACTTTTGTATTTCTTGAGGAAAAAAAGAGTCTGAAATAAAAAATTACTGATGAGATGTTTGAAGCACTGCTATTCACAACATCAGATCAGAAGTAATTTAAAAGCCCAATTCTAGGGAAATGCCCAAGAAAACTATTAACTTGATATAACCTCCTGTAACCTTTAAACTTAACAAAAAAATAGGCAAGACTTAAGAGTAGAAAATGTAAAAAGCAGAATTAAAAGTGCTTATATATGGACTACAACTATGGAAAGTATGGAAATCTCTAATGAGAAATCAGCATGTAACTTGAAGAGATTCCCCGGTTAGAGTTACATGTTCATTGAGTTCCCTATTTTCTGTAAGGTTTCTTAAGTTCAGCAACTCTTGCTCCTCCAACAGCTTACTCCTACGTGAGTATGAAAGTGATTCTGATTAATGTGACACTCTGGTTTCTGCTTCAATGCTATAGAAAAATTACTTTAAAAAATGCATCTATATTATAATTTATAATATTTAATGCATAAAAGTATGCAAATTACTTTTTTCAAACTTCACAACCTCTCATGCATCAGTTTCTTGTGCATGCTTTATTATGTATTCCTGTTATTTGTGGGGAAAATGTGATATTCATTCAATAAATAATAATGTGTCAGTCAGGGAGTTCTGATGGATTAGTGGTAAGGAGTTGTGCTGCCAACCCAAATGCACATGGTTCAAATCCACCAGCTACTCCATGGGACAAATATGGGCAGTCTCCTCTTGTGTGATTCACTGCTTCTGAAAATTCCCATAGCTGAAGGTTCAGTACCAAACTGACGGTACACCACCATCACAATAACATGTGCCAGTCACTATAACAGGTAGCAGGGATTCAAAGGTGAGTTAAGTCAGACATGGTCCTAGCTTCTGTGGTTCTTACACTTTAGTGTGAAAGAGGTATGGAATATTGAAAAATTACATATTATTTAGGAACACTGAAAGAATTCATGATTCTAGGAAATATTCAACATGGAAAGCACACTAATCTGGTACATCTGGGAAGAGTTCTCTGAAGAAAAGAATGTCTGGTTTATAGACACTTTATAGACAACTTGCATTTGTGCTATATTGTTAGGTTCTAAACACTGTTCCTTGGCTTGGGTACATACAGAGAAAATCCAAAGTAGCTCTTATCTCTTCTTAACACAGATTTCAATATGAGATTAATCCCTCCCCCCCAGTGTAATGGTTAACTCTTTGGTACTGCTGACACTCAAGATGACACTTTTCTTTAGTACTCAAGACACGTTAGTGCTTTTCTACATAAGCAATTTTATTTAAGTGCCTTAGGCATTTTATTTTTCCTTAATGGCATTTCATTCACCTCATTTTGAGACTTATCACGTTTGCTCAAACAGCTTGTATAATCCCATCTCCTTTTTTTGTGAGATTCTCCAGGCTACTGTTTTTGTTTTTTCTCTATCACATATAGGGAATTTTAAAGGTGAATTTACATACAAAGTTACAATGTCAGGCTTTTCAAGTACCTTATGGTTGCTGTGTACCATCAAGTTAGACCCATAGCTGACCTTCTGTTTTCAGAGGGAGTCAACTGCCTGGGAGGATACTGCCCATTTCTCCTGAAGAACATCTGGTGAAGTCAAACCATGTATGTTTGGTTGGCAGCAAAGTTCCTTATTAAGCTGCCAGAACTTATTCAGTGGAGTAAACTCGTGCCAGAGCTTACTCAGTGGGTAAAGTGTTGTACTGGCACCCTAAAAGGCAGGTAATCTTAATCTACCAGTTGATTTGTGGGAGAAAAATGGAAAATCTCCTCTCACCTGATTTATAGCCCCAAAACATCCCCAGGAGGGTTAACTCTGGTTGCCATTCAATGGCAATCAGTGGAATTTATTATATTCAATGTATGGTGCTAAACCAAGTATGACATAATATATAAAACAAAGTTCATTACTATATATATTCTACTCCTAGGAGGAATTGAGATAATTCTCAGTATTGTCTCCCGTAATACATCAGGTGAATTTATAAAATCGAGTGAGTGGAGATTGTATTTAAAATATTCAAGCATGGAGTTCTTTCCATTTTTTCCCCCTGCGAGACAAGAGTGTGGATTAAGAAAAATTAATGGGAAAAAAAGAAAAATTAATGAAAGAGGAGGCTGAGCCTGATGTCCTGCATTTGAGTTTTGGTCCTGCCACTTTCATTTTAAAATCATGTTCATGTGACCAAGCTTTTCTGGGTATGTTATTTATAAATGGAATACCACCACCACCACCACCACCACCACCTGGTTCACAGGGAAAATACGAGAGTGTAATGACATAATGGATATAAAAACTATTCGTCTCATAGTGTTTCCAAGGCTGTATAATCTTTATAAAAGTAGATTGCCATCACTTTCCTCCAGAGTAACTAGTGGCTTTGAATCACAGACCTTTTGGTTAGCTGTCAAGTGTTTTATTTATTGAGCCATCAGAATTCTTCTACAGAGTGTTAAAAAGGTTACTGCTAAGACATTTTACACCCTTTATTATCCTCTACTAAGTTTCCCTTTTGTACAAAGCATTTATCAAGTTTTGTTGTTTTTTTTTTTTTTAAATACACAGAGCTGTTGAGCTGCATGGAAATGTAAAACGAAGTTTTCAAATGTTCTTAGTGTTAAATGGAACCAGTAGTTAAGCTGAAAGGAAATGTGGTTTAGTTCTGTTTCTATTATATACTTTTCATATGGTATTTTAATTCTTATCAACGCCTTGCTGTTGATTCTAACTCACGGTGACCTCAAATGAGCTAGTGTACAACTGTGCTCTCCGAGCTTCTCCATGAGTTATTCTTTGTCCAGAGATTGTCCTGCTTTTCTCCCCCTCTCCACAAGGTGCAACCAGCTGGATTCAGAACTGTACTCTCTAGGTGAGTAGCAGAGAAACTTAATCATTTGTAGTGCACATTGTTGTTATGGGCTGTTGACTCAGAACCTACTCATAGCTGATCCTCCAGTAGGGTTTCAGAGGCTGCAAATTGCTCAGGAGAAGATTGTCCATCTTTTCCTCCTGGAGCAGCTGGTGGACTTTTACTTCAAGTTTTTGGATTGGGAATCCCTCAGTCCTTTCAGCACCTTCTTAACCAAACTGCTATCTTCATTTTGCAGATGAGAATAATGACTCTCAAAATTTCACAAGGCTATAAATTTATATGGAAAGAGCTTGGGCTTGCTTTAAAAATTCATGTTCTTTCCAGTATTTCATCATGTACATTTCTGTAATTATTTTCCCCTTTCTTAATTTGAGTGGTAGAAGAAAAAACTTTCAATATCAGCAAGTAACTGAGACAGAAATGTTACTTAGCCATTTTATGAACGATCATGTTATTAAAATGTATGGTCAATACAGATACAGTAAACATTTATAAAGAAATTTATGAGGAATAATCTATTTGTGATTTTTAAATTACTGTGATCACATTATGGAGTCTTATGAACGTCAACAGTTATCTGGTCAAAGATGGAACTATCTGTGGTTTAGACAGCATTAAACAGCACAGCCACTGATAGTTATTTTTAGTTTTGACCACAATCTACAGCTGGGTTTACATATGGTGATCTTTTTTAATTGTTTGAGTGATCTTTATGAATTGCTGGAGAAGTATAGACATACTTGTGGGATAATAGAACAGATTATTTGAAAACAGGTTAAGTGTTTAATAACTACTCAATCAAAGTTTGGCTGCCCTTTCTTTTGAAGATTTTGAAGGTGAATTTGATGACTTTTGAGTAGTTCTGGTGGCATGTGGGCTAATCACTGGACTGCTACCCAAAAGGTTGGTTGTTCAAAACCAGCAGGCTGCTACTTGTGAGAAAGATAAGGCAGTCTGATCTGTAAATAGTCACAAGTTTTGAAACACTATGAAACAATTTTACTTTGTCCTATAGGGTCTTTATGCAGCTTGTGCTGTAATCTGAAGGTATGTGGTTCGAATCCACCAGCTGCTCCAAGTGAGAAGGATGGGCAATCTCCTCCTGTGTAATTAACCACCTTTGAAAAACCTGCTGGAGGGTCAGCTGTGGGTCGGTTCTGATTTGATGACACACAACTTAGGGTCTTCATGAGTCTGAAATGACTTAATAGTAGCACGCAGGTGTGGTGCAGATCCTTTTGACTCGAGAGAAGGCAGTATAAAACATAAAATCTTCTTCTTACTTTGTATCATGATCAACATCAGCGGATGCATTTATAGGTTATTATATAGTATCTGAGACGTAGTGTCAGCTGCACATGGCCTCTGGCTTCTTGAGGAGTGGCGGGTACGGAAGCCCTGTGGCATTCTTTTTGTCCCAAGTGGGACTTGGCAGAGTAGACTTGCCAGATGAACTGGGGGTCTCTGGCCCAAGTTTCCCAGCATTTGAGTGTGCCAGAATGGTAAAATACTATCATCTTTCATTGTTTTTGTTCAAACATTCTTCTAGGTCATATAACCCTGGTGTGTCCACTAGCTGTACAGCAGTAACTTGTGGTCGATGTGAAGCTGAACATTGACACTAATGCATGAAATGCGTTAATGGTTACCCATGTTGGACAGTGTTTGGTGGTGCTCCCCTATCAAAACAAACCTGGAAGCAGGAGGGGCATCCACTTCCGTAATAGCTTGCCTCCAGAAACCCTATGAATCTGGAGAGAGGATGAAAGTCACACAAGTGTTGAGGACTTTCCTTCATAGGGTGGCTAAGAGTCGCCTATGACTCGATGGCACTTAACAACAACAAAATATAGTATCTAGGGAGCTCTGGTGGCCTAGTGGCAAGATGTGGTTCTGCAATCCCGAAGGCACAAAGTTTTAGGCAACCAGCTGCTCTGTGGGAGAAAGATGGGCAATCTCCTCCTGACCAATTGTCTCTGAAAATGTGCTGGAGGGTCAGCTATGGGTCAGTATGGACAAAAAGGTATAGTATCTAGTGAAACATTCTAAGTAAATTCTTATATTTTCCTGACACTTATAATGCTAACAATGTAACAGTTCTATGTTTTTTGTAAGGAGACTATGGGCAGACTAGCATCATGCTATGTATTTGGGAAAGGACATTTTAGATTTTATTTAAATTCTTACTAGCTTGTTAAAAAGATAACTTATTTTTAGGGCAAATCCTGGGAATTTAAGAAAAACTGCTCTCAGATCTATTAACTTTCAAAACAAAAGGCACTGATACTTGACACGTTTTGCATTTCCAAAAAGATAGCAGTCTATCTCAGGAGTCAACTCTTTGTCTAGACTAGCTGCCTAAATCAACAGTTACTGAAATAGAACTACTTTCTTACCTTTATCTATACTCTTGGCCTATCAGTAACCTGTCTCATTCCTCCTGTTCGTCCCTTTGTTTTTCACATCTCTGTTGGTGAATGCTAGTTCCAAATCTTGATCTTGGCCTTACCTTCCATTAAGGCCTTTTTTATCCCCAACACATATGGGCTTGGCATGTGAATATTTTTAGCTTTTTCTTTGATTTTTTTTTTAGTTTCAACTTTTATGTCACTAGCCTGTTATAAGCTATGATTACCTACACTTATTATGTTTTCCTTCCTTGGCTAAAAGGAACTTTGTTACTGCTTCAGAAGTCACTGGGTGGTGAGGCTATTTTGAGCCGGGGATGGGGGCAGGGTTAGGCTAGGGAGGCAGCTGGAGGTAATCTTTGGTTTTTAAACTTCATATGCACTGCAATCTAATTCTCACTGAGAATAGAGTGAATGTGTATACCTGATATATTATTTAACTATTACATGAAACAACTCTGAAAAATACATTAGTGTTTTTTGGAGGTATATCAGATAGCATTTCTTTTTCTTAGTTTCATGGTTTTCAAATTACATTGTCTGCACTTTGAATTAAGTATAAGGGTTGAGAATTAAATGTAAAGGTGATTCCCCCCCCTTCCTCAAAAACAAACCAACTCACCTTGACATAAATGAAAATGAGTCCATAAAATTTAGATTGAGAGGTGAGGAAAGTAGAATGTTCATATGAAATAATAACTGTAGGCAGTTACAAGATCCTTGGTGGCACAGTGCTTACAGCATCTGGCCACTAGCCAAAATGTGGATGTTGTATACCATTGAGTTGGATCCAACCCAGAGCTGATGCTCCAGCGGGTTTTCAGAGGCAGCTAATCACATGGGAGGAGTTTGTCCATCCTTCTCCCAAAGAGCAGCTGGACTTGAACTGCATGCCTTCAGGATTGCAGTGCAGTTTCCTGCCACTCGACCACCAGAGTTCCCTAACCAAAAAATTAATAGTGTAAATTTACCAGCAGCTCTGTGGGTGAAAAGATCAGGTAGTGTGCTTCTGTAAAGATTGGGGGCTTTGAAAAGCCTACAGACCAGTTCTATACCACCCCATGGGTCACTAGCAGTTTAAAATGACTGCATGGTAGTGAATTTGGTTAATTGGAGGCAGTTACATGAATCTTAGAAAACGAAGAACTCTGGGTCTAAGGAGGAAGTGAGTGGATGGCTAATAGCCAAGTAAAAACTGTTTTCAATCCAAAGTAGTAGAAATGTCCACCAAAGTTTTTTAAATAAAATTCTTAAAGAACTCTCCATTCTTAAAGCATTCCAGGAATTAAGAGAGGGAAGGAGGACTAACATCATGTTTATCAAACATTTGCAAAGGTTAGGTGGAGCTTAAGTAAACTAGCAGATGAGAGAGCTACCACAGAACTGAGTAACTGACTCCTTACATTACTGAGGTCCTGACTGAAGTTAGGTCTTCATCTGCTTTCAGTCACTTGACCTTGTTAGATATGCAAGATGGACAAGGGACTTTTGGGTCTTCTATAGTTTTTCCCCTTGCATTTCCTTTTTTACTGAGGTTTGTTCTTCTGGAATTCACCTATTCCTTATTTGTTTTTCTTTGGAAAAGGACAATGTGGACACAAGAGACCAAAATGGAATTAAAATCATACCAATAGGAAAAGAAAAATCTTACTTGAGACTCATGTGTAATAAATGTTAATTTTAAGGTTCTGCTGCATAACTTTTAAGACATTTTCACAGAACACAGTGTTCTCAAAGAGGATTAAAATGAAATTTTCCATTAGGATATTGCAGAAGATGACATTCTTTCAGGAAAACATATTGAATACTAAAACTTTCCTCTACCAGATATCTTTCCTCAGGCACTGAGATTGCAGTCATCCAATAAATGGGACAGGCACAAAAAGGCAACTTCAAAAGTCACAAATATACCTCACAGTTAATTTTTAGCGAGTCTGGCAATGAGATCTTTCCATTCTTGCCTCTTTTTAGTGATGTATGCAGGGGTAAGTAGCTGCAGTAGTCCTTCTGGCTGCTGCCTAAAGAAGCTATAACACAAGGCCTCAGTGTTACAGATCACATACATCCCACAGTCATAGCTGTTCTGTTGAGCAGGGGCTTTCTCTTCCACAAAGGCCACTCTGTCTCCTTTTCTGCTTAAGAAAATTTCCAGTTTCTCTGCTACCTGCTTTGCATGGACTGAGTTGCTCCTACTATGGGAATCATAATGAGAAAAGCTGTTTTTATCCTGGAGATACACCAACAAACTCCAGTGTGTTCCCCCAGCTGCTCGGTTGGAGTTATCATTGATGGCTAAAAACACAACTTTCTTGTGGGGGAGGTCCAGTGGTTCAAGGAAGATGGTGATCTCCGCTAAGTTGCTAGTACATTTGATGAACTGGGTGACTTCTGGGCTAATGAAGCAGACTTTGTCAGCATGGTCACAAAACTGACAGTTGGCAAAATACTCAAAGGCAAACCCAATAATATGGTCATTGAGCCAATTTGGAGGATCCAACAGGCAGACATCTGATTGCCGCAGTAAACTGTCCATGTAACTCAAGACCACAGGGTCCATCGTCTGGCTGCTCCAAAATTCTAGAAACTGAAGAAGAGGCAGAAAACAACATTTAATATGGATTCTAATGTCCAGCTTATGTGCTACGTGAATAACCAGTCAGAACAAAACCTGAAAATTTCCCATGCTAAAACAGTAAGCATTTAATTTCCTCTTTCAATGCAGATATTGGTTAAAATTACAGCTAATGTTTTACCAACTACTTTAACATTAACAGCATATTTAGTCCTTTAATGACTATGCAGGATAATAATGGCAAATAACTTTAGTATTAAAGATGAGTTTTAAGGCATCTGAAGAAAAAGCTATTAATTTCCAAGGGAAATAGTTTCCATTTCAACTTTAATTCTCAGGAGATAAGATAAAATATTGCTTCCTCATTCCATAATGGAAACTGACAGTGATTAGAACTGTAGTTAAATGAAACCATAATTTCAAGAACAGAAAGTCATGAGAGTAATACTAATGATATTAATTTCTGATCCTGCCTGTGAACATGGGTGAAATTGCTTGTCTTTGTCTATTTCACATCTTTAACTTCAAAGAATAAGATAAGGATTATGTATGTAATATTGGTAATATATTAGATACCCTTTTGGTAGTGAAGAGCAGTGTGGCACAGAAATTATGAGATCAGGCATTAGCTCCAGTTTCACTACTAATTTGCTGATATCATCTAGTGCAAATAATTGAAATGATTTAGGCTTTGTTTCTACCATCTACAAGTTTGACAAAAAGAAGTTTATGTCTTCTTTATATAATCCAAATAACTGTAAAGAAGGTAGAATAATTTTTCTCAAAGGTTCTAAAAAGGATAAATGTTGGGAGGGATTGTATAACAATGAAAGAATTAATCTTTTACTTTTCAAAGAGAAGAGCTAACTGAGGCGGGAGGTTGGGCAGGGAGAAAAGTGCAACAATGAATGAATGGAAATCCAAAGTCTCTATAAACTTTCATTAAAATGAATTAAAAAAAAAGTACAACACTTTGTACAAACAATGTGATCAACTAGATACTGATAACCAGAAACATCTAGGAGAGGTCTAAACCAGTGAAATAAAATGAGGTTTGGAGACAAATTATCCATTCAAGGGGAGCTCTGGTGGCCTAGTGGTAAGGAGCTGCAACTACAATCCCAGAGGCGCACGGTTTGAATCCACCAGATGCTCTGCCGGGGAAGGAGGGACAATCTCCTCCTGTACCAGTCAGATCTGATTTGATGGTATACTCACACAAAAATAATAAAATAAAAATTAAAAAAAATTATCCATTCATACTTTCTTGTCCAGACAAATGCATGAGCAGCTTAAAGCAGCAGCAACTCAAGTTGCATGTAAAGAGGTAAGCCAAAACATCTGATGGTTGTGGAAAACAGTATCACACTTGAGACCAACCAGGTATTTAGTGAGCTTTGGGTAGCGTCCTGTGGAGATGAGCTGCAGGCCTGTCTAGGGCCCAGGACCCAGTTAGGCTGACTTGTGGGGGGCATCCTCCTCGATACCTAAGGAGATCCACTCTACGGAACTGCACTGCTAATCTACAAGCTGTACTTCTCTAGTAGTTTGAATTCACTGTCAGCTCTGTAGGAGAAAGATGCACAGTCTCCTCCCCTGAGATTTACAGCCTCAGAAATCCTGCTGGAGAGTCAGCTCTGAGTCTGTTCCAACTCAATGAAAGTGAGTTTTCTAGTTAAAAAGAGAGTTAACTGCTATGTGCTGCTGTCTTGGTAACATAATGGTATTTCTAAAAATCACACAGATAAAACCATCACATGTGAATTGAGAAAACAAAGCATACTGTTAAAAAAACACACAACACAAAAAAAAACCCCACCAAAACCCACCCCAAACATTAATACTGAGGTAAGAGACCGAGCTCAAATTATCACATCCCTTTAATTAACTCTTTACTTATTTTTACCACTCAGTTACAATATTAAAATAGTAAAATTTTATGACATAATTATTTTAATGAAAACTTCTTAAAACCTACAGAAAAATATCTCTGAAGATAAAAAGCTAATGTAAATGAAGTTTTAACTAATAAAGCACTGAAGATGGTTTTACATGCACATAGTTCATCATAATCTGAACTATTTTAGAAAAATCTTGAATCTATTTATGAGGAAAAAAATGCAAATATACATAAAATAAGATGGCATGAATTAAGATTTTCTTAAGGAGAAAGACTAGTGCAGATACATAAATTAGAGCAAGGAATGAAATTATTGAGGCATAGTGCACTTTTATTATGGGTAGGCCACAAATTTGGCTCTAAGCTTTTTGGCAGCTAACCATAGAATGAAGTTAAACATTTATAATGCCCACAAGGTAAAAACAAGGCAATCACATGAGAAGTAAATTCTTCATTTTAAGGTCGAGAAGTTTTCTCTCATGAAATCTTCACGGACAAAGACACATTGTGTCATAATGCATACATAATCATAACCTTATACTAGAAACAAAGATTCTTTAGGCTTCTTGACTAGTAGAGCAACATAATATAGACTAAGTCATCAGAGCTCCTTTTTATAGGTTTTCTATAATGATCTAAATTTAGTATCTATCCTGGAAGATACAAATTTAACAAGTTAAAAGTGCATGAGTCAAAAATTGAAAAGCAATAATATTCTGAGTAGAGGTTCTAATAGTGGCACAAATCAAGTTACAGAGGTAAGGTG
>NW_006399816.1:10171074-10176998 GCF_000299155.1 Elephantulus edwardii
GAACGAACTGGGGAGGAAGGTGGAGAAAACAGTGCAACAATGAATGAATGAAAACCCAAAATCTCTGTAAATGTTCATTAAAACTAATAAAATTTAATAATAATAATAAAAAAAAATCTATCCTGATGGCAAGTAAGTGTTGGAATGACAACCAAATGCCTGGTAGTTCAAATGCACCAGCTGCTCTGCAGGTGAAAGACGTGACAGTCCACTTATGTAAAGATTACAGCCATGGAAATTCCATATGGTAGTTTATAGTAACATGTATTCAGCTTGCTGCTAGTTTGACTTGATCTAAAAGCATAAAAATATGAAAGGAATAAAAACATTAGAAGTACAGATACATTCACACAAAATATACATAAGAACATGAATTAAGAGATCCACATTTGTTCCTACTTTCAAGAAAGGTGATCTAACAGAATGTGGGTATTATTAAACAATATCTTTAATATTACATATGAGAAAAATATTGCTGATTAGCACTGGTCTGTCTATTTGCTGTACAGAGGTCACTCGTGGTTGCTGTGATGCTAAACACTGTGACACTGGTGTGTCAAATGTGAAAATGGTTACCCATGGTGGAGAGTGTTTGGTGGAGCTTCCTGATTAAAGCAAGCTTGGAAGCAGGAGAGGCATCCACTTCTGAAATGGCTTGCCTCCGGAAACTCTATGAATGTAGAGAAATGACGAAAGTGATACAAGTTTTCAGGTCTTTCGTTCATAGGGTTGCTACGAGTCATCTACAACTTGATGGCACTTAACAACAACAACAACATCATTATCCAAAACTGGTTAGACCAGTACCTAGACAGAGAATGGGCACAAGTTCAGGCTTAGTTTAGAAGAGGCCATAGCACCAGGGATATCACTGCTGATGTTTGATGCATTCTGGCTAAAAGCAGAGAATACCAGAAGAATGTCTTGTATTTGTGTTTTACTGACTGTATAAAGACATCTGCGTGGATCGTAATTATGTCTAATATAGAGAAGAATGGGAATTGCTATCACTATAATTGGTTTTAATTATGGCTACACAAGAAGCTGCTGTCTAAACAGAGCAAGGATAAAGACTACATGGTTTAAAATCAAGAAAAGTGTGCATCAGGGCAGTATCCTTTCTCCATACCTATTCAATCTGTATGTTGAGCAAATCAATTAAGAAGCTGGATTTCATGAAGAAGACTGGCAACAAAACCAGAGGAGGATTCAACAACTTGAATTATGCAGATGACACAACCTTCCATGCTCAAAGTCAGGATGTCTTGAGGCACCTGCTGCAGAAGATCAAAGACTACAGCTTTCAATATGGATTATATTTCAACATCAAGAAAACAAAATCCTCACCACTGGGTCAGCAGGCATAATTTATGGTAGATGGATACAAGAATTACATTATCAACATCTTCATCTTACTTGGATCCACAATCAATACCCTTGACACTAGCAGTCAAGGGATCAGGAGATGTATGGCACTGGAGAATTGTGCTGTCAGCAATTTTTCCAAAGTACTAAATATCAAAATAGGGAAGCTCTGGTGTCCTAGTGGCAAGAAGCTGCAATGCAATCTCAGAGGTACATGGTTCGAATCCACCAGATGCTCTGCTGAAGAAGGAGGGGCAATCTCCTCCTGTACCAGTCAGATCCAATTTGATGATACACACACAAAATAATTAAAAGTATTAAAAAAAAGAAAAATACCCATCAACAAACGAATGGCTAGAGAAGCTGTGGTATATTCGCACAATGGAATACTATGCTGCATTAAAAAACAAAGAACTCATGCAATATTATTCAAAATGGTTGACTCTGGAGAACATTATGCTGAGTGAAATATCCCAGTCACAAAAGGACAAATATTACATGATGCCACTGTTGTAGAATGGGACTGTCCTTGGGGTTGGGGAGAGACTGAGTAAGATGGGTTCAATAATGTATACTGCACTGAAACAGAGGAGGGAGAGAACCGTTTAAAAGAGAGATGTAACTGGGTATTTCTGTCATCACAGGAGACTAGAGCGAGGGCTGCATGGTGGAGGGGACCTGGGGGAGGGTTTGTAAAACAATGAAAGAATCTTTTCTTTTACTTTTCCATAATTTTTGGACTCATGTACTTATAACTTGTTAGTCAAATTTGTGTCTTCTAGGTTGCAACACCCCCATGATACATCTTCAAGGATATGTACATGTACAGCCAAGCACAATCAATAAGAGTGCATCTGAATTCCACAATCAATCTCCATAATAGTCTATGTGTTTCCTACTGCCAAAGGGGCCCTTTAGAGTAGTGAGAGAAGATCTTCACCCTGAAACCCACAGCGTCCCTTTTCAGCAGGAAGTAGCTAAGAGAATACACCGTCCCCTTTTCCTTATGACTCAGGGTGAAGTCTCTCTCAGGGAGGAGTGATAGGGAATGGCAAAGGATACACTGACAAAGAAGATTAATCAGAACTGGCTTTGACAAGTACTGTGGCATTTGGACAAGAACAAACTGGGAGGAGGGTAGAGAGAATAGTGCAACAATGAATGAGTGGAAGCCCAAAATCTCTGTAAATGTTTATGAAAATTAATAAAATATAATTATAGAAAAAAAAAGAAAAATAAGTAACACTAAGCTAACTTTGGTTCAAGTTAAAAAATCACAACAGAATGCCCAAATCTCTGTTGTCAAGTTTATTTCTACATAGAGTGAGTTAAAGTGTAGAACTGCTCCATAGAGTTTTCTTGGCTGAATGCCTCACAGAAGCAGATCACCTAGCCTTTCACTGATGGTGTCACCAGTGGAGTTGGAATCATGTATCAATGTGGGTCATTGACCAAATGCAAAGCACTGGTATTACAGTGACTTATACAACCCCAAAGAAAATATAAAACCAGAAAATACCTGTCATCATATTGATTCCAACTCACAGTGACTCTCTATGCGCCAGAGGACTGTACTTGATAGAATTTTCAAGGCTGATTTTTCCAAAGTAGATCCCCCTGCCTTTCTTTTGAGCTACCTCTAGATGAACTCAAACTATCTCTAGTTTACTGTCAGGGAGCTCTTCAAACATTAAAGTTTTGGTTAGCAGCCAAGAATTTTAACCATCTGTATCACTTACAGATTCTAAAAGAAAATGTTATCTGAGATTTGAGAACTTAAAATAACAGTAGTTCTGCTCACATTGTAAATGGAGATTATAAAAAAAAATCAGCAGTTTTTAAGTACAATCCAGTCTTGCCCCTTTTGGGTACTGTTTCAAATTGCACCAAACTGCAAATGTCCACAGATCTATGTTTCTCAAAACAAATGCATGGCTGGCTGGTACTCTATTGTTGTTAAAAACACAAAAAACTGAAATACAAAGGCTCTCACGACACAATTTCCTAGAACCTCAAGTAATTTAACTAGTAAATTAGAATATTTTAAAACCCCAAATACTAGAAATCATCACAAATAAGGACTTATTACAGAATGAAATACAAATTGAAAAGAAAATATAAACAAAATTTTAAAAATATTTAAAAAATAAAATGAAAAGTAAAGTGAAAATCCATAGAACTTTTGAGCCATGGCAGGCAATTTTCTCTGCTTCATTCATTCATCTTTGCCTGTTTGGATACTTTAGTGCAGCAGTCTTAATCCCCAAATGATTTGCTTGTAACATAAGCCTGGGACTTGATTCTCTAATATTTAATAAAGGCAGGAGCAAAACAATTACTAAGGCAAATTCATTACTTTTCTACAAATACATTAATGGTTCCAGTGTGACCAGTGTACGTGAGTGTATCAAGACCTGAAATTAAAATGAGCATTGTAAAATGAAATCAGTCAATATCTTTCATTTTTGTCTTCTATTTTCTTTACACCTTGTATCTATTCTAAGTTCTCTTGGTTCTACAAAATGTTCTAGATCTGCCCGGTGCTTTCCATCTTCATTATTATAACTCTAATAAAATCCATAATTATTTCTTCTTAGACCTAGTCTAACAATTAGTCTCTTTATTTCTACAACTGGCTTCCTCTAATTAATCCTCCACACAATTGTCAGTGTAACTGTTTGGAAAGCTAAGGAAGCTCATGTCTGTCCTATGCCTAAAACTTTCCAGTAGCTCAGTATCAATTTAGGAAAAAAATGTAAATGAGCACATGATACATCATTAAATGGACCAGCTACCTCTTCAGCCACATTTTTTGTTACTTGCCCTTTTGTTCATCAAGTTCTTGTCAAACAGGTTTCTTTTTATTCCTCATTATGTTGTACATTTTTCCTTATGAGAGCTGGTGTACTTGCCGTTCTAGTTGCATAATTGTCTAAGGTTGACACTTTCTGTTGGGTACATCTCAGCTTAAGTGTCACTCATTCACCCTGATTAGCCAAAATAAAAACACAACATAGTTACTCTATCTCAAAGTTTAATTCCTGTACAGGATTCAGGATTGAGTTCCCATACTTTAAAAAAAAATTGCTCTAGGAGCCACTGCTTTCGGCTCCAGAAAGAATGGAGGCTCTTTCGAGAGGAAGAATATGTCTGCTTTACCAATCATAGTAGCTCTAGGGCTTAAAACAGAGCTTGTAAGGCAGGTAAATGAAAGACTAATGAAGTTGGGATCATTATATGATATAAAAGATCAATTTCAAAACCATCTTAGGAACAGGTCTGAGGCCTTGAACTTAGGCTTTGAACAAAGATCAGATGAGCTGTGGGAGAACAGCAAGAATATCCAGGAAGAATGCAAAAGATCATTACAAAGACAAAGGAGGAAGAAAAGACCAAAATGGATGTCAGAGGAGACTCTTGAGTATTATACTAGAGTGCTGAGAAGCGAAAGCAAAGGGAAGAAATCAACATATTAAGGGGCTGAACAGAAGATTTCAAAGGGCAGCGTGGGAAGACAAAGTATTACAATGAAATGTACAAAAAGCTGGAGTCAGAAAATCAAAGGGTGATAATGGAGGACATTATGCTGAGTGAAATATCTCAGTCACAAAAAGACAAATACTGCATAATGTCACTGTTACAGAACAGGACTGATAATGGGTTAAGGGGGAAACTAAGAAAAGAGTGGATAAATAATGTATATGGCATTGAAACACACAAGGGAGAAAACTATATAAAAGGAATATATGATTATGTATTATTGGCATGACAAGAGTCCACAGTAAGAGTTGCATAGTAAAGTGGCGGGGGAGGGGGAGGAGGAGTGGGGACACAACTTTATAACAATTAAAAAACTTTTTTCCCAAAGAAACAAGCGAACAGAGAGGGGCAGGGAGGAAAATGTGCAAACAATGAATGAATGGAAATCCAAGTTCTTTATAAACTTTCATTAAAATATAAAAAAAAAGAAAAAAAAAAGCCAAATATCTGGACCCTGGGGGTGGGGTGGGGAAGAAAAGTCAAAGGGGTGAACTTGCTCAGCATTTCTTAAGCTCAAGGAACCTCACGAACAAATTCAAACCTCGTGTTGTAACACTTAAGGATGCTTTGGGCAGAATATTAAATGATCTAAGAAGCATTAAAAGAAGATAGAGCATACAAAGTCATTGTACCAAAAGAAATTGGTGGACACAGAAGAATTTCATAAGACAACATATGAGCAAGTGCCTGTGGTGATGAAGGAAGAAGTTCAAGTTGCTCTGAAAAAATTGGCAAAAAATTAGGCCTGAAGAATTTATGGCATACCAACTGACATATTTTATCAAACAGATGCCGCTCTAGGTGTGCTCAACAAGTTGTGCCAGGAAATCTGGAGAACAACCACCTGGTAAACTGACATGAAGAGATCTGTATTTGTTCCCATTCCAAAGAAAGGTGATCTGACAATATGTGGAAATTATCAAACAGTATGGTGATGAAGGAAGAAGTTCAAGCTGCTTTGAAGGAAATAGCAAAAAATAAGGCCCCAGGAATAGATGGTACACCAATTGAAGTATTTC
>NW_006399816.1:10180173-10199314 GCF_000299155.1 Elephantulus edwardii
ATTGACCTCTTTCAGTCAGTTGGCCAAGTGGTTGTTCTCCAGATTTCTTGGCACAACTTGGTGAGCACATCCATGGCAGCATCTGTTAGCTGAAATATGTCAATTGGTATACCATCTATTCCAGAGGCTTTATTTTTTGCTATTTATAAAAAAAAATCACACTAGACACTGAGACACACATGAAGGAAGACATGTGAGCATCATATGTAGTTGAGGATACTTTCCACAAGCCAGGAATATCAAGGAAACATGAATACCTGGGACTACTGATTTGGAAGGAACTGACATGGCCAAGAATCTGATCTGAACTCCAAGAGTTCTGGTGCCCTACCCTGTAAGGATGTAACACTGCTAACACCAAGTGACACCTCTATGGAGACTGGAATCCACCAGCAGCTCGACAGAAGAGAGACGGGCTTTTACTATGGTTCTAACTCCAGAGCAGTTGAGTCGATGTCAATGTTACCATCAAAAAGATACTTTCACAAAACATTAACGTTTTACCAGATATCTCAAAAATATTATATAAACTTATTATTACTTTACAACTACATAATTAGATCTGTGGCTAGTTATTATTTAATACAGCAACACATAAACAATGTTTGTTGTTGTTATGTGCTGTCGAGTTGCTTGTGACTCATAGTGACCCTATGTACAAGAGCCCTAAACCCAGCTCAACCTCACCGTCTCCGACACACTTACTCCCACCTCAATTACCGAATCGATCCATCTCATCGAGGTCTTCCTCTCTTGCGCTGTCCCCCTCCTTGCAACATGCCCAAAGTATATCAGACTAAGCTTCAGAATCCTTGACTCCAAGGAGCAGCCCGGCTTCACCCTCTCCAGGAAAAAATCGTTTGTTCTCCTAACAGTCCATGGTATATTCAACACTCTTCTCCCGCACCAAAGCTCAAAGGTATCAATTCTCTTTCTATCATCCCTAGTCACTGTCCAGCTCTCTGATGCATGGCATGCAACTGCGGAGACTATAGTCCGCACCTTAGTCTCCAGCCTGACGTCGTTGCTTTTCAATACTCTAGGGAGGTCTCTGATAGCTGATTTTTCCAGTGCAATCTGTCTCTTGATTTTCTGGCTGCTGGTACCAAGAGTGCTGACTATGGTGTCAAGCAAACGAAAACCATTAACTATCTTAATCTCTTCACTATCCATACTGATTCTGCCAAATGGTCCAGTGGTGAGAATCTTTGTTTTCTTGATGTTGAGCTTCAATCCATATACTTGCTTTCATATTTTAGTTCCTTTTATATTTCTGTGTATTTTATTTGCTCCATTTAAAAATATTGAGATAGGGTTCAACGGCCTGAATACCAAAGCAGTATGTGGTATAAATGAGGTTAAGACTATATTATTTTTACCAATTACTTGCTTCTAGTATAAACCCCAAACATTTTTAGATAGCATTCTAGGCTTCTTACAATTTGCTCACACTCCACTTTATCAGCTTCATCTCTGCCCCACCTTTACTCTCCATACTATGCTCAAGGTATACTACACAACAGTAACTCTTATCTAAAAGTAGACAGGTTTCCAGATTAGCTCTAGTTAAGACCTACCTGGGTTGGATTCCCTGACAATGCACCTTATTTGTTGTGCTGCTAACTCAAAGGTGAAGCTTCTCTCGTGATTCAAATCTATCAGGAGAAGGATGGGAAATCTCTCATGTAATTTAAAGCCTTGAAAACCCAATGGAGGGTTTGGGTACAAAGTTGGTTCCAACTTGATGACAGTGAGCTTATGATACTGAAGGAGCCCTTGTAGTGTCGTGTGTTCTGTTTCGGGTTGCTAACACAAAGGTTTTTGGTTTGTATCTACTAGCTGCTCTGCAGGACAAAGAAGGCAATTTCTGTCTATGGTGGAGGGTTACTATGAGTAGGAACTGACCTGATGGCAGTGAGTATGAAGTTATGGAGGAGCTTCCAAATTAAGATGGGTTGGAAAGGCAGGCATTATGATGTATTCCTACATTTCAGCCAATGTTCTATAGGCCAAATGTTCTAATCTACAATTGATCACAGGTTTAGTGCAGGAACTGGAAAGCACTTGCTTCAGCTGTGAATAGGGTTGTGAATGAGATGGTCTATTTTGATAGTGGTTAACAATAAGCAGCAGCATTCACTGTCATGGGCTTTGCCTTCACTGCTCTTCTTCCTGCCAAGTGAACTCCTCCTAAATAGTTATTTTTCCCAGTACTTTGTTCCTGGAGCCCCTGGGTAGTACAATACATTTAGCTGTGAGTCTATCTACCTGCCTTGGAAGAAAGGCCTGGCATTTTAGTTGGAAAAAAAAAATAATCAGACACTGAAAACTCTATGGAGTACAGATCTACCCTGATATACAGAGGATGCTATAATTTGGAATCTATTTGACACCAACTGGTTTTTGTGTAGACTTTTTTTTTCTTCCCAACTCACTAAGGCTAGATCTCAGGTTATCTTTATATTTAATGCTTAACTATGTGTTGGTACTCTTTGAAAGACTTTATGAGTGAATAATACAAGACAGACTCTAACCTAGCTAGTAATTCTGTGCAATAATACTTAGGGAATGCAAGTTGGTCTTTCACTTACTTAGGTCTAAGAATATATAAATTGAGAGCTTGACTGGTGGAATCTCAACTAGTAAATTCTGGATGAAAGGCAAAGAGGTTAGTTAAGTGAGGGAGCTCTGAGTAAGGGTGAGAGAGAATTGTGGAGAAGAGAAAGGTAGGAACAGCTTTCGCCTATTTCCCAAAGCAGTTACTAAACACTTCTATTGCTGTTCAAACTTTTAATCCATAATGGTCTTTTATCAAATAACCAAATCAACTTCATTTCATAGCAGAAATTGTCAGCTTTTCCCTATTTCCTCTCTAGTCTAGTAGGTTCTCATCTCTGGATGTAAGTTACCTGGGGGGCACTTGGAAAAACGTAAAACTGAAGCCTCATCCCTACCCTAAAGTATACAAGGCTGGAATAGGGCCCCAATATTAATTTTAGAGGTAAAAATAAATGTCCCAGAGATTATAAGGTGCAAACATTTCCCTTGCAAAATCTTGATTTCATAAATTAGCCTTTCACACTTTTTTTTTTTCCTTTCACACTCTTGAGTTGTCCAATTCTCCATCCCATACTCCACTCATTGCTGGGAGTCCGAATAAAGTAATAGCTTAGTTTAGGAAGCTGTAATCGCATGGGAGGAGTTTGCCCATCTTTTTCCTATGGAGTAGCTGGTGGATTTGAACCACTAGAGGTGTGCTGACTTTTGGTCAGCAGTGAAACTCCTTAGGGACTACGCGACCAGCGCTCCATCCTATATTTTTTATTTCTGACAAGTCTCCTGTCTTAAAACAATTCTATTTTCCCCCTCCTCATATCCACCCCCCTACTTCATAAAGATGCTTCTTTGGAAAGGAGTCTACAGTGTGGTGTCCAAAAGCTATATTCTATTCCTAAGATTTTACTTTTCCAAGACGGTAATGTCACAAGCTTTGGCACCTGTTATTCTGCTTCAGCCTGCTCTCTTGTTTCTTTGCCCAGCTAATGCTCACTAATCTTTTAATACAAGTTTGTAAGCGTGATACAGGAGTCCCTCGGTAGTGCAAACAGCTGGTCGATTAGCTGCCAACGGAAATATTGACGGTTGGAGTCCACCCAGAAGCGTGCAGAAGGCCTGGAGATCCATTTCCAAAGAACCAACAAATGAAAATCGTATGGAGCAGATAGACGCTGACAGTTAAGAGGTCACCATGAGCCAGAACTGAAATCAATGGGTACCCCCGCCCCCCCCAATTCTGTGCTTGAGCAAATCCTGTACTTTTTTCTTAACGGTAATTTCGATGTGCAAGTTCTTTCGTCGTGTCCCATATTATACAGTACTTCAGAAAATAGATTATTTCACTAGCCTCCGAATTTATGGATCCTAAATCAGGGAAAGCATTCAGCCTGAAGACTGAACCGTAAGGAAAATCTGGGACTAGAGGCCGGGGGCGGAGACATGCGGGGGTGGGGGGAAGGGGTGGGTGCGTATGTGGAAAGGGGCGGAGGCTTTCGGGGGCGGCGCCGACAACCTAGAGCCAGCATGGGGAAAGGGGTACGGCTACGCCAGAGTCTGTGTGGGCGGCAAAGCTGTCCACTGGGGGGACAGACTCACAGATAAACCGAAGTAGGGAGGCGGCTTCTTACCTGCCTCGGGCCTCACCACCCCAACCAGCCTTCAGCACCTCTGTACTGGCCGGAAAGTCGCAAACCCAGAGTAGTCTTCCTCCACCTTGCGACATCCCTCTCCAGCAGAGGGAAAAAGCTAAGGCAGTGTGTTAGCTCTGCCGTAAGGTGAGGAAGAAAAGTATAGGCGGGGCCGCCTGGGGCGGAAAAAATGGGGCGGGTCCACGCAGGCGCAGGCTGTACACTCTGGCGACGTCACGTGCGGGGGCGGGGCCGGGCGGGGCGGACGATAGGGGGCGTGGGAGGTAAGTGCGCGCGCGCCTGTTCTCCTGCAGCCGAGGAGTCGCGCGGGGCGGAGCCGCGTGCGCGGTCGGGGGCGCGCGGGCCAAGACTGACTGGGGACGCGGCGGCGGTTGGTTGTGGCTACTCAGTGTCCAGTCAGGACGGTGAGAGGAGGCATCCGTGGCACCGGCAGAGGCGACGACAGTGGTTGAGGCAGCAGTCCAACGCGTGCTCCTTGGGCGGGGTGCGGCGGGGGATGTGCCTCCCCAGGCCGGGCGGAGTCTCTCTGACAGGGCGGGGGATGCGCGGCGGCCGCTCGTCGGGACCCTGAAGCAGTCGGGCCCACCCTCCTGAAACCCTACGACCCTTGGTGGTCTCGTCTTCCAGCTGCCTCCTCCGGCCTGACCCTGGGGCCGAGAGTGGGAGGCGTCTTCCGCCGACCAAGAGGGGGCCGTGGTGGCCGCAGCGGCGGAGCCCGAGGTAAGACCCGCCCAAGCAGCCCAGAGGCCCTGCCGCCCGGCCCGGCCCACGTCTCTGTCTCTCTCTCTTTGGCTTCTGCAGGGCCGCCCCGCCCCGCCCCAGTGGAGACGCCCCGCGAACGAGTCTGCCCCGAGCGCTTACAAACATTCAATCTTGACCCCCGGTCCCTGTAGACCCCCACCCATCATATCTTCCATTGGCCACATCGTCTCCTACCTCTCCAGCGGTTTCTGCAGAACCCACTAACGAACACCCCTTAGATTCTCTGCCGACCCTTAATGGAGCCTCCGGACTCCGTTACCTTCTCCTTAGCACTGACTCGATCGCAGTTCCCTTGAGCCCCAGCCTCGGCCGACCCTCCACCCGTTGCGTCTCTTTCCTCCCAGACCGAGCCGTCGCTGCTGTCCCCGCTGCCCCCCTCTCCCTTGGAGACCCCCTCGCAGCTGCTCGCCCGGCTGACTGGCCCTTCCACTGCCCATCACGGCTTTCAGTCTGTTTCGTGATGCCCTTTTCTTCCCAAGTTGATCTGGAGTCAGCCGCTCCCTGGACAGTAACAGACCTCTACCTCTCCCCGACCCTCAGTTTTATCTCCTCCCACAGACCTATCCGCTGGCAAATCTTGTTATTTTTCTTCTCTGTCGAAAATCTTTTCTTTAGTTGAAAGGGATTTGCCAGGGAATCCGGAGGGGGGTGTTTGCTTAGCCTAGTGTATTAAGGGGACTGACTGAGACCTACCTTTGGAGGATTTGGGCTGGTGATTAAAGAGTCAGGGAGGAAGGGGGACGCACAGGGCAGGGTGTGTGTGCATATTATTGCAAGGTCACAGGCTGCTCTTCAGCCTGTCACTCCTGTACAACGAGTGAGGTAGCCCAGATCTGACATTTTAGGGACATCTGTAAGGATTAAATCTCGTTATAGGAGTTTGTATAGTCATGTCTCTGTGCGGTGTCTTTTTATCTCGACTTGTAGATTTCTACCAATACTTTTTGATGATGTTTTTGGATTTGCTGGAAAAGTAAGATATGCAGCGTTCTGATTTTAATGCCAATTTCATAATTTCTGCTACTTGCTGGTGCTGTGCTGCTTGCTGTGTTCTCCAAGGAGCAAGTTAAAAATCGTGCCGTTCTCATCGATGTCATTATCAACAACCTTCTCAAAAGCAGTACAGTATTGACTAAAATATTATTTGCCAAAGTTGAACTCCTGAGCTGTCAAGAAGGAAATGTAATGTTTTATCAGATAACCAGGCCCTAATTTTAAGGTTGGCACATTAAAGCAGTTACCTTGAAGAGAGATTACGTACAGAGCAGTCTTTGTAGTTAGTAATTTGTGTGTGTGCTGTGTCTAGTTAGGGGAGCAATTGAAGATAGGGAAAAATCATTACAGTTATTTATAGGTAATAGCTAGTATAAACAGAAAATCAAAAGGTTCAAAAGAATACTTACTAAAAAGTTTCTCTTTTCCCTTTGTCCTCCAGTCACATAGCTTACCTATTTTCCAGCTTCATACAGTCTGCCTTGACATTTCTAGCAGATGTAGGCCTATGCGTTTGTTTTCTCAACATTCACAATGTACAAACGTGCAGCTGTGCGTCCTTTTCGACAACTTGTTTTTTGATCCTTGTGAGTGATTTCAAAATAAAAAAAAGCCTATGGCTGTTCAGTCACTCCAGCATACAGCAACTCTATAGAAAAGAATGGAACTGCCCTATAGACTTTTCCGAGGCAGTGATCGCTACAGGAGCAGAGCTATAGGAGCAGATTACTGCAGAGTTCTGCCATTGAGCTGGTTGACCTTTTTGTTTAACAGCTGAGTACTTACCTACTGTGCTACCCGGGTCCTTTATTTGGTCCAAAAGGTCATTTAATAAGAGTGTATATGGAGATGCCTCGTTTAATGGCTGGATAAGTGTTCTATATTGGTGGACTTGAGGTTATTTTCTGTTTTTTGCTCTATAAACAAGCCTTTGTGCTTATCTTTGAAATATGCCCAGAATTTAAGTATGTATGTTTAAGTAGTTTTTCTGTGCCATCACGTCACCTTTGACTCATAGCAACCCTGTGTACAATAGCTCTGAACCCTGCTCTATCCTGAGCAAGTCTCACTGACTCCGACACCTATCCCCAGTGCCCCACTTACTGTGTCAATCCATCTCATTTGGGGTCTTCCTCTCCTCTGCTGTCCCTCAACCCTTCCAACCGTGAGGTCCTTCTCCAAGGACCGGTCCCCACTGGCCATGTCTCTAAAGTGTGTAAGACAGAGCTTTTAAATCTTTGCCTCCAAGGAGAAACTTGGTTTCACCCTCTCCAAGACCTGTTTGTTCTCCTGGGTTTGGAAAAAAGTTCTTAATTATTTTTGTTTTGAGTCTATTAAAAAACCCACTCAAAACTAAATTTCATTTTGAATCCCTAAGTTTTCATGATGTGTTTGGTTTTGATCATGGTATTTATAACTTATTGAAGAGTTTAAAGTGGGGGACTAAAATGATTTGATTTTCAATTTTAAGGTCACTCAGGCTGCAGTGAGGATAGTGGATTTTAAGATAGAATAAAGCTAAGGGGGATGTGGGTGTTGACAGGTTTAAAAAAATTTTTGGTTAGGGAAAGCACTATAGAGGATTAAATCTAGGTTTTAATTTTGTTCTTTTTACCGAGGTGAGGGAGTGGGATATTTATTTTGTCAAGAAGAAGATAAAAGGTTTCAGTTTGTGTTGAGTTTGTGTGAGTAGTTATTTCTGATGTAGATGGCACAGTGTCAGAATGAATGGCTGAAGCTCAGTATCAGATTCTTGATTTAGGTTCTGGGTTTGAAATTTTCAGGAAAATCTTTTTGGGAAAAGGGTACAGATTTGAAAGAAAAGAAAGTAGGAGAGGAATTCAACCCCAAAAGTAAATGTAGAGTTGAATGTGTCTATGCTAGTAAATTAATTAAATTCTTTGAAAAATCTTATTATACCTGTTTATGCATTAACAGTGAAATTCATTGCCTTTAATATATGGCTTTTTGTAAAACTTGTAAAGAGTTTACTTCTTTATTAATTGGAAGTAAAGTGTATGTAGATTTTTTTAAAAGGTAAAAATCTTTCTGTAGAAACTAGTAATAAAAACCTCTTGATTTTAATTGCTTAGAAATCTGTTTAATCTTTAATGTTTGCAAAGAAGTACAGAAGGCTTGAAAATGTGGTTTGCTGGACACACTGTTTTTTTAGAGGTATGATATTTAGTTATATTAACTTGATTTGAAATAAATATTGTTGTTAGTTGCTATCAAGTTGGTTCTGATTTTTGACAACCCTTGTGTGCAGAGTAGAACTACTCCATAAAGTTTTCAAGGCTGTGACTTTTTGGACCCAGATCATCAAGTGTCTCCGGGTGGGTTTGAAACACAAACTTTTTGATTAATAAACTAGTGTGTAACCATTTGCACCATCCAGGAATTCCTGAAATAAATACTATTCAGTGCTGTGGCCTCCATTCTGCACCGTAGACCCTCCCTTGGGCTTCTATGGCTACCAATCTTTATAGGAGAGATGACCTATCATTTCTTTCTGAAGTAGGTGCTGGATTTGAACTGCTCCCCTTTCAATTAGCAGCCCGACACATAACACTAAAATCTTTTCCTAAGGAGCTTTGTACAGAGATTTTAATTATTCCTCAGTTTCTTTTTTTTAAAAAAAATACACAAGCACTTTTATTTCTATTTTAAAAAGAAAACAAAAGAAAGGAAGTTTAGAGAATTTTGCCTGCTGGCATCAAGTCAGTTGTATAGTAGTTGATTTGACTTTTTGAATGAACTGCACATGTCCCTTGGATTGAAATTTTCCTCAACTTCTTGCTTCTGTTGTTGTGTGCTATTGAGGACATAGTAGAACTTCCCCATGGGCTTCTTCAGCTGTGAATCTTTGTGAGCGCACATTGCTCCTCTTTTTCCCCCTAGAGCAGCTGGTGGGTTCCAGCTGACAAGCTTTTGTTATCGCCTCTCCTTCTGCATCTATCCCATGTCGATTTTCTTATTTGTGTTTTCCATTGCACTGGCAGAGACACTCCCACCTTTCTCTTTCTCACTGGTGATGTTTAATCATTATTTTATTCCCTTTCTTGGCTTTATATTGAAGCTCTAGTGGCGTAGTGGTTAAAGAATTTGGATGCTATCCAAAAGGCCAGCAACTCACCAGCCGTTACTCAGAAGGAAGATGAACTTTCTGGTAAAGATTGACAGCCTTGGAAACTCTATGGGCATTTCTGCTTGGCCATAGAGTTGCTATGAGTCGGAACCAACTTAATAGCAATGGGTTTGGTTGGTTTGACTTGTTATTGATATCTCCTTTCTCTTTGATTGCATTTTTTCCCCTTAGAATGTGAGCATATTCAGCTTTTCCCCATGTTTTAGTGATTTGTGTGTGTGTATGTGTGTGTGTGTGTGTGTGTGAAAAATCTTTTTAAAAAATCTTTGCTACTGTTATCCTGATTACATTTCTTTGCTTTGAGAGGCTATTAACTTAAAATTCCATTTATTCTATTGTCTGACTTCTGCCTTCATCATTCCACCAAAACTACATCTCAACAAAATTGCTGATGCTAAATCCAGGGGACAGGTGTCTTTATTCAGCTGACTATTGATCATTCCTTCTTTGGAACGATGTCCACTTGAGAGGAATAGAGTAACTCTCTATTAGTTTGTTTTGTTTTTCTTCCTACCCCCACCCTTTTTAAATGTCTTTAATCCTAATCTTTTGCTATTTTTTTGGGCTTTATTACTAGGTTTATGTTTCTTCACACATGATATTCTTTGTTAATCTCCTCATATAAACCTTTGCAGTGTAATCTTCCATTCTATTATCTATTGCTCTCAAGAAGTTACTCCAAAATATAGTACTTAAACAGCCATTTATTTTGGCCATGATTTTATGGTTCAGGAATTTGGAAAGGGCTCTGCTGGTAAGTTCTTATTTGAAGTCCCTTATGCAGCAGCAATGGCTGAGTTGTAACAAATGCTTGCATATCTTGTGCCTGGAATAGAAGATTCAAACAGTAGATAGTAGTTTCTGGATGTATTACTTTTTTTCTCTCTGTATGGTCTCTCCAGCATGAGGGCAGTAGCTAGACTTTTTACGTATCAGTGAAGGGTTTTCCTAAGGTACCCACCTTATATATTTTATATATGATCTGCCTTGGAACGTTACTTCTTGCCGCCTTTTATTGGTTATTGTTAAATGCCATCAATTCACTTGTTACTTTTAACAACCCTGTGGGCAGCAGGTCTGGACATGGCCTTATCCTGTGTCATTCTTATCTCTGATATACTTGAGTTGTTAGAGTCACTGTAGATTCATCTTGTTGAAGGTCTTCTCTTTCACAGGTCTATAACTTTTTAACCATGATATGTTTTCCCAAGGACTGGCTTTTCCTAATAATAAAGACAGAGTAGAAAGAGAAGACCAAAATGAATGTTGAAAGAGATTTTATTGTTTAGAAGTGAGTAAATAGTAAAGTTCATATTAAAGAGAAGTGAATTAGCTTCTACCTTTTGATGAGAGCACAGTAAATAAATTTGCAGATGACTTTGAAAGCCCTAACATTGGCTAAATATATTGATTCTTAGGTCAAGGGCTGCTATTAGGCACTTCGGCTATAGACCCATGTAACTCAATACCTAATGGATCTTTCCCTATGGATTCACATTTCATAGACATCTTAATCCAACACATAGAAAACAAAACTCTCTAGTAGGGAAAGTGGTATAGAAGCCACAGCGATTTTTTTTCCTTCATGAGTGCCTTCCTCTCTTGATGAATGGCATTACTTTTCTTCTTATGCAACCTTCAGGACCCTGGGAATCATACATGACACTCCTCTGTACCTTACTACCCAAATCTAGTTTCTCACTACGTTTTCCTCAAGATAGTTCATATCCATTTTTTATTGCTGTGTTGTTGGTTCCTCCCCCCTCCCCCCTTTCTTTCTGCAATACTAGCAATCAAAACCAAGCCAGGTGCTGGCTGTAGAACAAGACCATCCATTACTCATGTGCAAATTCAAACTGAAGCTGAAGATGAATAAAACAAGTCCATGAGAATCAAAATATGATCTTATGCCTGTCCCGCTTGAATTTAAAAATCATCTTAAGAGTAGATTTGAGTCATTTAACACTAATCATCAAAGACCAAATGAGTTTTGGGATGACATCAAGGATATCATCCATGAAGAGAACACAGGTCATAACATAGACAGAGGAGGAAGAAAAGGCGGAAATGGATGTTTGAAGAAGCAGTAAATTACATGAGAATGTTGAGAAGCAAAAGCAAAGGGAAGAGATGAAGAAGTGAAAGATATGAACGGAAGGTTTTGAAGGGCAACTCGAGGAGACAAAATGTTATAACAGAATATATAAAGAGCTGGAGTTAGAAAATAAAAAGACAAGAAATAACTGCATTTCTCAAGTTGAGAGAAACAGATTTGAGACTCAAGTTGCAGTAATGAGCGATGCTATGGGCAAAATCTTGAATGACCCAATAAATAGCAAAAAAAGATGGAAGGAATACACAGAATGATTGTACCAAAAAGAATTGATTGATACTGAAGTATTTCAGAAAGTAGCATATGATCAAGGGTCCTTGGTCATGAAGAAAGACGTTCAGGCTGCACCAAAGGCATTGGTAAAAAGTAAGATGTCAGGAATGCAGCCCTCAGTGTGCTCACCTGTCTGTGCCAAGAAATTTGGAAGACAGCTACCTGAAAGGTACCTGAAAGGTGATCCAACGGATCTTGGAAATGATCAACTAAGAAAAGGACATCATGCTTGGAAGAGTGGAGGGACAGCGCAGGAGGGCAAGACTCTAGATGAGATGGATTGACAATAGTAATTGGGGTAAAGGGCGTAGGTGTGTCAGACAGTGAGATTGGCTCAGGATAGGACAGGGTTCAGAGCTATTGTTGACAGCACATTACAACATAATGGTCATCTGCAAGCAAAATATTGCTGAAGATCATTAAAAAGAAAAACCAGCAAGACCAGTACATTGATAGAGAATCCCTGGAATTTCAAGCAGACTTTAAAAGCAGTGTGGTACCGCAGATACTATTGCTGATAACAGAAAGATCTTGGCAGAAAGCAAATACTGGAAGTCTGTTTGTGTTTTATTGACTTTGCAGAAGCATTTGACTGTATTCATAACAAAGTATGGTTAACATTGAGAAGAAGGGAATCCCAGAACATTTAATCATATTTATATAAAACCTGTTGTCTGAAAAGAGCAAAGGAACACCACATGGTTTAAAATCAAGAAAGATGTGTGTATGGGCTGTATTCTTTTCTTATACCTGTTCAGTCTGTATGCTGAACAAATAATTTGAGAAGCTGGAGACTGTGAAGAAAAATGTGGCATTAGGATAGGAGGAAGACTCATTAACAACCTGCGTTAATGTGGATGACATACCTCACTTGCTCAAACTGAGGAGGACTTGAAACACTTAACTGCAGACGATCAAATTAGTAATCCCAATATGAATTGTATCTCAATATCAAGAAAACAAAAATTTTCATCATTAGGCTGATAGACAACATCATGATAGATGGAGAAAAGTCTGAATTTGTCAGTAGCTTCATCTGAGATATATAATCAACACCTTTGATACCAACAGTCAGTAGATCAGGAGATGTATAACATTTGGCAAGTCTGCTGTCAGGAGCCTTTTCAAAGTCCTGAAGGAGCAATAAATGTCACTTTGAAGATGTGTCCAATTCTAGCCTGTAGTCTTTTCAGTCACCTTGCTGTGCATATGAGAACATACGAGAATGAAAAAAAATTGATGCCTTTGAGTTGTTATATTGGGAAAAAGTACTGAATATTCTGTGGACTCCAAAAGAACAAATATGTCTTAGAGAAGGTGCAGCCAAAGTGCTCCTTAGAGGCAAGGATGGTGAAGCTTCATCTCACATACTTGGGGCATCTTGCTAGAAGGGGCTGTTTCTTGGAAAGGGAAAAGATGCTAGGAAAAGTGGAAGGTTAAGCAAAAGAGAGGAAGATGCTCCAAGAGTTGGATTGACAGTGACTGCAGCAGTGATCTCTACTATGTCAGAGATGATGAGGATGCCACAGGGTAGGACAGGGTTCAAATCCATTGTTCATAGGGTTGCTGTCAGTTGTACTTAACTTGAAGGCACACAACAACAACAATAGCCACCTTATTTGAAAATAAAACATCTGTTGGACTTTTATAATGCTTTCTCAGTGGTCTTCTTATCTTATTTGTGACTAATACGTCATCATGTCCCTCAGTTCTTGCTCTGCGTTCTTGCCAGAGTTAGTGTTCGAAAATGTTCTTTTAATGTTAGACTCTTTCAGTGGGAAGGAGGAGACTCAAATTACCTTTAGTAATAGAGCACTTAATGAAAGGAGACATGTACAAGGTAGCCCAGGGAAAACTAAGTCTGAAGAATAGGAGCCTAATATATAATGGAAAGCAAGAGAAGATGGAGTTTAGAGCTTTACTGTTAACTTATCTCATCTCTCCACTTCTTTCTAGTTTATGCATTTTCTCAATATTTTTGTCCTGTTTCATGGCTTCCATTTATTCTTAGTTTTCTTATACCTGTTACCATACCAACATCTTACCTCCTTGTTACTATTTTTTTTAGCTCACATTTTTTCCTGAGGATTTTTTTTTTTAATTAGAATTGCAAGGGGTAAAAAATTATCTCTTTGAATCAGCTTTTTCCCCCCTCATGGACTGCTAGAAAACATATGTACTTGTGTTATATGACTATTTCTGGCCACTTAGTATTGGCTTTGTGTGTGTATGTGCATACAGCTGTGGGGCAGGGTTATAATGGTGAAAAGCATGGGGCAGTGTGCAGCTGATTTCCCCCAAGATGAGCTTATGGACAAATCAGGTGCCATAATTGACACAGAATACAAGTGAAAATTTAATCATGCCCTTTGCTATTAAATATTTTTACTATTTTAAAAATTTGAGTGAGAGTTTGCAAATCATATTGGCTTTTAGTTCTGTCATTCATAAATGTTTTGTAACATTAATTGCAGTGGAATAATGTAATTAATTATAATGTCTAATCAAACCATTATTGTGTATTGCCTGACTTGTCTGTTCAGTGATTTTTCTTTTCCTTTTTATGCCTCTTAACCGTCCAAGATTGATTCTGTGTGTAAACATTTTTTAAAACTTTTATATTAGAGGCACCTTATAACATAGTTGTTTTGTGACTGGTTTATGTCACTTAGCATAATTTATTCTAAATCCATCCATGTTGTGCAGTATTTCACAAATTCCTGGTAATTTTTTGGTGTTGCAAAATGCTCCATTTTGTACAATAGGTTTTTTAGTCAACGTTTAGGTTTAGGTGTCCAATAATGGACACCTGGGTTGTTTTCAACTCTTTGCTGTTATAAAAAAATGTTGCAGTAAAACATGGGCTTATGTGGCAGCTTTTTTTTTTTTGATAAATACCTCGTGGTAGGTTTGTTGGCTCCAGTGGTATTTGGAACCTTTTACAGAAGTGTCCAACTGCTTTCCATTGTAATTGCACCATTTTACATTTCCATCAGCAATGTATGAAAGTAATTTTTTCACAACCTCACCAGCATTTGTTGCTTGCCATCTTACTGCTCTTTTTTGTCAGTGAAATTATTAGCTCATTACCGCTTTGATTTGTGTCTCTGTAATAGCTGATGATCTTGAGTATTTCTTCGTTTGTGTTGGCCATTTGAATATCTTCTTTGATAAATGTATCCATGTTCTTTGTGATTTTTGTAGTTTGGTTATTTGTCTTTTTCTTGTTGAGATGTTTGAGTTTGCTATAAATTTTATAGATAAGACCCTTGTCAGATGTGCTGTTGCCAGATATTTTTTCCTCCAGTTTGTAGGTTCTCTTTTTGAGAAACTTTTTGTTATATATAAAGATTAAATTTTTAAGAAATCCTTGTGTTTTAGTTTACACTCTGTTGATTGTACATTTTCAGTTATATTTGACAGTCTGTTTATGCCATATATTAAGGCTCCTAACTTTGCCTCGATTTTTCCTTTGATGCACTTTATAGTTTAGGTTTTATGCTTATGTATTTTATTCATCTTGAATTATTATATGTGGCATGAGGTATGGGTCTTGCTCAGTTTATAAGCACCATTCCTTGAAGACGCTGTCTTTCTCCCACTCAATGATTTTCACTTATCCAAGATCAGTTGTCCATAGGTGGATGGATTTGGATTTATTTCTGAGTCCTCAAATCTCTTCTCTTGGTAGGCAACAACTGGTTTTGGAAATTTCGCTGATGTCAGTACCACCTGGATATGGACCTCTGCTACCTGTATTAATACCAGTGGTCTCATTTGCTGTATCATTACAATTTGGCTTCTTATTAATGATATATTTGAAAAGGATTATAGCTGGTATTCTAGAACATGCCTTTCACTGGTTGTGTAAATAAAACTGTAGAATGACAAAAAAAAATCTCTTCTCTTGGTCTGTGTATTTGTCACTGTATCAGTACCACATTGTTTTAATTTCTATCACTAGTGGTGTAGTCAGTTTTGAAATCAAGAAGTATAAAGGCTCTCTCTCACTCTTCTTCAAAATCACTTTATCTTGAATCTCTTTTCCATAAGCAATTAGTGATTACTTTTTCAGTCTCTGAAAAGAATGTATATAAGGTTCTTCATAATCTGAAATTTTCTTCTGCAGCTTCTCTCCCCCTTTTATTTTTTCTCTTCAGTCCTTTTATCCACTGGTTTAAAATGAAGGATTTTTCTCATAAAAGGTTATTTGTTGCTTGTCTTTGACAATATTTGTCCCCCATCTTCCAATACCGTTTTTTTGTTTTTAATTTTTTGCTAATTTATGCCTGATTTCCACGATTCAAGTTCAGATATATTTTTCCAGAGAGTTTTTCTTCACCTCTTCCCGGTTAATTAAGTTAGGGGCCATTTGTTGTATGCTATCATAGCACATAGTGCTTATTTTTATCCTTCATCTATAATAAAATTAACTAATTACTTGCCTATTTTCTCCATGAAACTCTAATTTCTTTAGTGTTCTTTATGATACTAATATTCCATACTAAGACAAGTTTTTGGACTGAAGAATTAATTTCTTTAATTTCCATTTTTTTATTGTACTGCCAGTGAAAGTTAACAGCAGATTGGTTTTGTACTCAAACATTG
This sequence comes from Elephantulus edwardii, assembly GCF_000299155.1. NCBI lineage: Eukaryota > Metazoa > Chordata > Mammalia > Macroscelidea > Macroscelididae > Elephantulus > Elephantulus edwardii. The sequence continues at coordinate 10,196,276 of NW_006399816.1, forward strand.
ATACACATTTTGTTTTATAAAGTTAATAACAATATACACATTCTAATTCTGATTTTGACTTGTGAATCTCATTTTTATGAATCTTTCTATCCTACCTCTTGAATTTTTATCTTTGGGCAAATGTTTTCCTTTTGATTTTAACATGTTTGATTATCCTAGGGAACAAGGATCCCTTGGTTTTTATTCCTCTTATAAGCCTGTCATATTTGGATGGAAGTCATGTCACAGAGATGAGTTTAGTTCCAGATTGAAAGGTGACTAAAGGTTATGGGCTTAGAGGATTCTACCAGTCTCTACCAGCTCAATAAACCTGGCAGTTTTTATGATTTTGAGTTTTGTTCCACATTTTTCTTCTCATCTGTGACCTCTTATAAGTGATTTGAGAATGCTCAACACTGGGTGGTAGCTGGTCACCATCTAGTTCTGGTTAGTGTTGTGGACATTGATGTTTGCATGGTTCATTAGTCTTTGGGCTGTTTGTTTTTACACATGCTTGCTTTTTGTTACTCACCTATACACCTGAGAGAGAGACCAGTGACTGCACTTAAATGACTGCTTGTAAGATTTTAAGGCCCCAGTTGCACTAAATTGAAGATATTTTTAAAAATTTGTATTACATCATAAAATAGACAAAGAATTTCACAGATAATAATTCATTGACTTTTTACCAAACACATGCAACAATATAATTGCATAACAATATAATCACATAAATAAAAATGTTTTTAGGACTTTACTAGCCTTCTCTCACCCTCTTAGTTATGATCCAGGTCAGAGATTTGAAATAGGGAAACTCTTTTTTTAACATTTCTTTTCTCACAGTATTTTGAGTTTACCTTTAGACACACAGATACTGAAACTTCTTTGCAAACAACATGTACAATTTATATTGTTATAGAAACATTTTGCTATACTCTATATAACAAATATATTTAAAATAATATTTTCTAATATTTTAAACTAGTTGTGGGGATGATTATGTTTGAAAGTTTGTTGTGTGTTTTGATATTTGGTTTTTTTTAAACTTACAAATTAATATCACCATTTTAGAGCAGTAGAAAAGAAAATCGATTAGTTTTTTCTGAAAGTGCCAGATTAATTTTGAATGATGAACGTATTTGGGATAGGTGTATAGTAAACACATAAAGCATTTTCCAAATAGTTTGGTCTCTAGTTTTTAAATGTGAATTGTTTCTAGCATATTTTGGCAGTGGGGTCATCCAGCGGGCAACTGGAGTGTAATTTTACATGTACAGTGAGAAGAGGAATGGCTGTCTTGTGTCCTAGACAGCTGCTTTGTGAATAATTGGTTCTTTTTTTATAACTAGCAATAATTTTAGAGTATACTTTTTCCTCAGAGCTTTCATTTTTTAAAAATAGTAAGATATTCTTTAAACCATAGTTTAACTTAAACTTCCTTGCCTGTTAAACTAAAATCCAATTAGTGATCAGAACATGGAGCTAAAGAGGATTTTTTTCCTTTTTGGAATTTTAATAAAAAACCCCAGAAGTTCCAGCTTCATCATTTGTCATGTAAGAGTTTTGAACTTTAGACAAATCATTTCTCAAATAGGAATACTTACCTCGAAAGATTATGGTTAAGATTAAGAAATTTATATAAAGCAGCAAGCACATGGGCACTCAATAGATCTTTCTTTATGCCTTTAAATGTTTCTGTTTTTGTTGTTTTACCTGTGAGATAAAGAATTTGAAATAATTTCACTGTAAAGCTTTTAGAGTAAATGGCTAGTTTGTTGCTAATAGAAGAAAATCTTTGAGGATAACCTACAACTTGTCCTTTAGAAAAAATTAAATATTTCAGTTAAAAAAATGTAAAACTTAAAGCTATAAAGATCATCAAAGAAAAAAAAATTAAGCCAATTTAAGAGTCCTAGTCTATGGCATAAATAAGCTATCAAATAAAAATTACATAGGTATAGAGCTTAAAATGATAAAGATCATCAAAGATAAAATTGGGTCAAATTTAGGAGCCTTACTGGAGGGTCAGAGAAAGAAGGTAAGACCCTCCACAAGGTGAACTGAGACATTGTCTATAACAGTGGGCTTGAACATGTTGGTGATCATGAGGTTGGCACAGTATAGGACAAAGTTAAGTTGTTCATAGGGTTTTTATGAGCTCTGGTCGGCTTGATACCACTTAAAAACAATCTTTGGCGTAGGAAGTTCTGGTGGCCTAATGGGTAAAGAGTGCTACCAACCCAAAGGCATGTGGTTCAAATCCACTAGCTTTTCTGTGGGAGAAAGATAGTTAGTCTCCTCCCCTGTAATTTATAGCCTCTGAAAATCTGCTTCAGAGCCAGCTGTGAATTGGTCTGACTTAATGGCAATGAATAGAGTTTACCTGAATAGATATATACATACCCACATTCATTGCAGCATTTATTACAGTAGGAAAGAGATAGAAACAACTCACGTATTAATCATAGATAAAGTATGGTACATCTACATGTTGCAGTGCTATGCAACACTGAAAACCAACACTTTAATAAACATTGTGTAACATGGATGCATTTAGAGGACACTATGCTGAATCAACAAAGTCAGTCACAGAATGACTTTATATAAGACCACAAAAGCGGAAAAAACTGAAGAAAGATTTATACAGAATTATATAGAATATATTATATGGAATATATTTATACAGATTTATATAGAATCATTTTTGCATGGTTACCAGGAATTGGAGAGAAAGGGGAGTAAAAATTAGTGACTAGATAATAGACACTCATTAAGATGGGTAAAAAGAAAGGCAACATATAAAATAAGGGAATGCTAAGTATAACAAATGCCATGAAAGAAAAGAAGACACAGAAAGGTATAGAAGCATTAATATGGATCAAAATTATGTTGTTGTTGTTTGTTGTTATGTGCCGTCGAGTCGCTTGCGACTCATAGTGACCCTATGTACAATAGCCGTAAACTCCGCTCTGTCCTGTGCCACTCGCACTGTCTCTGACACTCCCATCCCAATTATCCCAGTCACTGAATCAATCCACCTCATAGAGGGCCTTCCTCTCC
>NW_006399816.1:10208080-10209151 GCF_000299155.1 Elephantulus edwardii
GCAGCAACCGTTTCAGGTCCTCCTCAGTTTCAGCAAGCAGGGTTGTGTCATCTGCATAACGCAGATTGTTTATTGATCTTCCACCAATCCTGATGCCACATTTCTCCTCATAGAGCCCTGCCTCCCAGATGATCTGTTCTACATACAGGTTGAAAAGGTATGGAGACAGGACACATCCCTAGCTTACGCCCTTCCCAATTTTGAACGATGCAGTGTTTCCTTGCTCTGTTCTGACGACTATCTCTCGGTTCAAGTATTAGCATGAGCAGTTATAAATCCATTGTCTTCCTTACTCAGTTTTTTTTAAGTTGAAATTTATTATTTATTTCTGTAAAAATTTACAGAGATTTTTGATTTCCATTCATTCATTGTTGCACATTTCTCCCCTCCCAACTATCCCCCCCAGAACGCTGTCCTCTTGGAAAAGTAAAAGAAAAATTCTTTCATTGTTTTGCAAACCCTCCCCCAGGTACACTCCCCCATGTAGCCTTCGCTCTAGACTCCTGTCATGACAAAAATACCTAATCACATATCCATTTTAAACCGTTTTCTCCCTCATCTGTTTCAGTACAGTATACATTACTGAACCCATTTATCTCAGTCTTTCCCAACCCCAAGGTCAGGCCTGTTTTACAACAGTGGTACCATGCCACTGTTTGTCCTTTTGTGACTGGGATACTTCACTCAGCATAAAGTCCTCCAGAGTCACCCATTTTGAATAATATTGCATGAGTTCCTTGTTTTTCGATGAAGCATAGTATTCCATTGTGTGACTATACCACAGCTTCTCTATCCATTCATTTGTTGATGGGCACTTAGGTTGTTTTCAACTCCTTACTATTGTGAACAAAGCCGCAATAAACATGGGTGTGCATATGTCTGCTTGGATGTCAGTTATGGTGTCTTTGGGGTATATTCCCGGTAGTGGAATTGCTGGGTCAAATGGTATCTCTATTTGCAACTTTTTGAGAAAGCACCATACAGCCTTCCACAGTGGTTGCACCATTTTACACTCCCACCAACAGTGAATAAGGGTTCCAGTTTCTCCACAACCTTGCCAGCATTTGTTGT
>NW_006399816.1:10209251-10213817 GCF_000299155.1 Elephantulus edwardii
ATTGAGCCTCAATCCATATTGTAGGCTGCAGTCCTTGACACTCTGCAGCAGGCGCTTCAGGTCCTCTTCAGTTTCAGCAAGCAGGGTTGTGTCATCTGCGTAACGCGGATTGTTGATAAATCGTCCACCAATCTTGACCCCACATTATAGAGAGTTGAAAAAGTGTGATTACATTTTAGGTTTTGAAATTGATGTTACATTACAAATTGTGATGAATGATTGAATGAAAAATTAATGTATTTTGTAAACCTTTACTCAAATCACAATTAAATGTTAAAAAAGAAAAAGACGCTCCTAAAAATTTTCATGGAAATGACTATTTTAGGATGTGTTAGTAAATAATAGGGTTCTGAGTTCAGTTCTGTTACTCAGAGGGTCACTATGAGTGATACTCAACTCAATAGCACCTAACAGCAAATAGCAATATATAATAATCAAACCTCAAATCTCATTGCTGTTGAATTAGAACCAACTTGTAGCTGACCCTCCAGCAAGTTTCAAGAGACTGTAAATGTACATGTGGAGATTTTTTTGTTCCTCTTTCTCCTGAGGAGCCTTTGATGGATTTGAACCACCAGACTGGTGCTGCTGTTGGGTTAGAAGTGCAGCTCCCTACGGTCTAGGCCACCACGGTTTCCTTTATACTAATGAATGTTAAAATGTATTTTGATTGTGAGTTCTGTTTGCCAATGGCAAACATTCCTTAAATCATTGATAGATTGTAGTACTATTGCTGTTTGTAGTGTCTTTGAAATATGTTTACTTTTATTGATTAGATGATAGTGGACTGAGTAATCTCTGTGAATTTTTTTTAAATACATAAGGAAAAATTTACCCAAGTGACTAAAATATTTCACAATGATTTTGTGTCATATTTTTTACTTACATTTACAAATCCTCTTCCTTTTCCTTAAAAAAATGTGCAAAAGTTGAAAAAAGAAGGAATCATTGTAGTTAAGTACTCAGCTGCTAATCAGAAGCTTGTTGGTTTAAATCCAGCAGCCACTGGTCTGGAGACAGAGATGGCAGTCTTTTTGTATAAAAATTTACATTGGCGGAGCTCTGGTGACCTAGTGGCAAGAAGCTGCACTGCAATCCCAGAGGCACGTGGTTCGAATCTACCAGAAGTTCTGCTGGAGAAGGAAGGGCAGTCTCCTCCTGTAACATTCGGATCCGATTTGATGGTACACACACAAAATAATAAAATTAAAAAAGATTTACAGCATTGGAAACCCTATAAGGAATTTATGGTTGCTTATACATTTTAAAATCAGGAAGGGTCTAGGCCAAGGATGTGTCCTTTCTTCATACCTATTTAATCTGTATGTTGAGCAAATAATTTGTGAAGCTAGAGTCAGTGAAGAGGAATGTGGCCCTAGGATCAGAGGTAGACTCATCAACAGCCTGCTTTATGCAGATAACATAGCTTTGTTTGCTAAAAGTGAGGAAGACTTGAAACATGTGCTGCAGAATATCAAGGACTACAGTCTTCAATATTACATCTCACATCAAGAAGACAAAAATTCCTCACCACTGGGCCAGTAGGCAGCATCCTGATAGAAAAAGGATTGAAGTTGTCAGTGATTTACTTTTGCTTGGATCAGTAATCAGTCTTTGGTACCAGCAGTCAGGAGAGCATTGGGCAGGTCTCCTATCAGGACTCTCTCCAAAATACAAGAGCAGTGATGTCAGTCTGAAGACTGAAGAAGCCTGATTCAGGCCATGGTCTTTTCAGTCACTTACTATACATCTGAGAGCTGGACAGTGAATAAAGATGAGAGAAGAAGAATTGATGCCTTTGAGTTGTGTTGTGGAAGAGGACTGAATATCTCATGGACTGCTAAAAGAAAAACAAATATGTCTTGGAAAAAATGTAGCCAAAGTGCTCTTTGGAGGCAAAGATGTCAAAACTTCATCTCATACTATGGGCATGTAGCTAGGAGAAAATGTTTCTTGGAAAGATACCATGCTTGGAAAGGGGAAGGATCAGCAAAAGAGAGGAAGACACTTAACTGTGTGGTTAGACACAGTAACTGCAGCAGTGGACTTAAATGTGTCACAGACGATAAGAATGGCATAGGATAGGACAGGGTTTAGGTCTGTTGTTCATAGGGTCACTATGAGTTGTACTTGACAGCACGTAACAACCACCACAATATTTACTATTCAGCTTATATTTAAATTTATCCAATTAGACCCTGAAATGTGAGACAGAGTTCACATACTTTGAACATGTTGACAGGAGGGACCAATAATTGAAGAATGATACTATGCTTGGAAGGGTGGAGGGACAGCACAGGAGAGGAAGACCCTAGGTGAGCTGGATTGACACCGTGACTGTGGTAATGGCAGTAGGGGTGTCAGAGATGATGACATTTGGCTCAGGATAGAGCAGGGTTCAGAGCTGTTGTACATAGAGTAACTATCACTCACAGGTGACTCAAGAGCACATAACAACAACAACAACTCCAGAATGATTGTTTCAAAACAAGATTCTTGAATTGCATTTAATTATCTTTTCTGTGTCTCAGTCCCGAACAGTCTATCCCTTTCCCCTTGACCTTGGGTTACAATCAGCTCAAAAACTTACTTTTACACAGTAGCGGACAGGCACACATAACTCCTCTTTCTAACCATTTCACTAGTTCTGACACCAGCCATCTTTCCCATGGCACTTAACACCTCTATGCTGGACTAAATATTTTGTTGTAGTGAACATACAGAACTCATAGATAATGCTCACCGTTATGGGGTTTGTTAGAGAAGTAACATGTTTCAATTCAGGATCAGAAATAACTCAAGATGCACTTACATAGTAACTCAAGATCAGGACAACTTTTTAGCTATGCTTGCTGGTAAGCTTTTCTCTGACCATTGGTTTATTGGCTTTCTTGGGCCTTTGGTGCTGGTCCAACTGATAACCTGCTTGGACATGTATTATAGGCTTCTTTTGCTCTCTGCCTATAAGTGCCTGGAAGGATCCCATTCTGCCAGTAAGTTTTAGTTAAAAAGTGCTCACCTTTTTTACTCCCTTGTTTGGTAAGCTAGCTCTTTGGACAAGTGCCTTGAGGGGTAACCCACTCTGCCAGCAAGTCTCTTTTCCTAAGATTCTTGATCCTTTAGCTCTGTGGGTTGGCATTCCCTCTGCAACCCGCTTTGCTCTGTGGTCTGGGAAACCCACTGTACTACCTTGTGCCAGTCTGCTGGTCCTAACATTTCTCTGCTGCCACTTCTCTCTGTCCTGCACTGTCTCTAGTGTTCTAGCTCTTTTCCTGTATCCTGGGTCCAGGAGGGTCTCAGTGCAGGGTACAAAGAATGTACAATCGTTCTAAGTCTTCTTTGTAGTTCTTAATTTTTCTTTCTCTCTGATCATTTGTTTTTAAGCATTGCTGTGTTTAAAAAAAGACAAGAAAGCGTTGTTGTATGCTATTGAATTGGGTTTTCAGAGTCAGTAAATTGTGTGGGAGGAGGTTGCCCATCCTCCCACAAAATAGCGGTTGAATTTGAACTGCATGCCTTTGGGATTGCAGCTCACCTTCTTATCCTTAGGCTGCCAGAGCTCCTTTAAGAGGTGATGGTTTTGTTGATAGGTGCCTTATGATTCGTATCAACCCTGTGAACAAGCAATCTGAAGACTGTCCTATTCAGTGCCATCGTCACAATCTCTGACACACTCAAACCCATTGCCGCAGTCACCATGTCAACCCACCTGATTGAGGGTCTTTCCTTCTTTCACTTCACCTGCACCGTCCCAAATATGATGTCCCCCACCAAGGAATAACCTCTCCTGGCAAGACAAAGTATGTGAGGTGAAGCTTCATTGCTTCCAAGGAGCACTCAGACTGCACCCTCTTCCAAGACATACCTGTTTGTTCTTTTGGCAGTCCAGGCCTCTTCAGCACTCTTTTCCAGCACCATAGTTGAAAGGCATTAATTCAGCTTCAGTCATTCTTAGTTACTGACCAGCTCTTAGATGAATAGAAGTGACTGAAAAGACCATGGCCTGAATCATGTGTACTTTAGTCCTTGAACTTATATCATGGCTTCTCAAAAATTTGGAGAGGTGTCCCTGATTACTGACTTTACAAGGGCAATATGTCTCCTGATCTCCTGACTACTGGTATCAGGTGTATTGATTGTGAATCCAAGTAAAATGCATTCATTGACAGTTTCAAGCTTTTCTCCATCTATCTTGATTGCTTATTGCTCCAGTGGTGAGGATTTTTGTTTTCTTGACATTGAGATGCAATCCATATGGAAGGCTACAGGGTTTATCCTTCTATAGCAAGTCTTTCAAATCCTCATTTTCAGCAAGCATGGTTGTGTCATTTGCATGTTGTTGTTGTTGTTATGTGCCGTCGAGTAGCCTGCGACTCATAGCGACCCTGTGTACAACAGCCCTAAACTCCGCTCTGTCCTGTGCCAATCGCACTGTCTCTGACATTCCCAACCCAATTATCCCAGTCACTGAGTCAATCCACCTCATAGAGGGCCTTCCTCTCCTGCGCTGTCCCTCCACCCTCCCAAGCATGATGTCCCTCTCCAAGGACCGGTCTCTCCTCACAA
>NW_006399816.1:10219057-10222753 GCF_000299155.1 Elephantulus edwardii
ATTGAATTATTTACCTTTATCTTGTTGTGGTGCTGAAGTAGTTTATAAATTTTGGGTATAAGTCCCTTATCTGACATGTTAATAATGAAGGTTATTAATGAATCTTCTCCAATTGTGATGCCACCGTTTTCTTTATGGAGTTCAGTTTCTTGAATAATTTACTCAGGGTAAGGTTAAATAGGTATAGAGAAAACAATTTTATGGTTTACCACCTTTTTTTTTTCAATTCCTTTCAAGTTTTTTTTTTCCTTCTTGTGTGGAGTCAGATCTGACTGGCATAGGAGGAGATTGCCCCTCCTTCTCCAACGGAGCATCTATTGGATTTGAACCCTTGTAATTGCAGTGCCGCCTCTTGCCACTAGGCCACCAGTTGTTGTTGTTGTTTGTGTCATCAAGTCACCTGTCACTCATAGAGACCCTATGTACAACAGCCCTATACTCTGCTCTATCCCTTGCCAATCTTACTGTCTCCGACACACCTAACCCCATTACCCCAGTGACTGAATTAGTCCATCTCATTGAGGGTCTTCCTCTACTGCACTATCTCTCTACCCTCCCAAGCATGACGTCCCTCTCCAAGGACTGATCCTGCCTTGCATCATGTCCAGAGTATGTCAGATGAAGCTTCAGAATCCTTGCCTCCAAGGAGCAGCCTGGCTTCACCCTCTTCAGGATGAACTTGTTTGTTCTTCTTGCAGACCATGGTATATTCAGTACTCTTATCCAGCACCATAGCTCAATGGCCTCAACTCTCCTTCTATCATCCGTAATCATTGTCCAGCTCTTTGATGCATAGCAAGTAATTGCAAAGACCATGGCCTGTATGAAGTGCACCTTATTCTCCAGACTGACATCATTGCTCTTCAGCACTTTAGAGAGGTCTGTAAATGCAGACTTTCCCATTGCAATACGTCTTTTAATTTCTTGGCTGCTGGTGCCAAGAGTGTTGATTGTGGAATCAAGCAACCTGAAGCTGTCAAGAATCTCAACCTCTCTTTAATTCCTTTCTGTTTGCCTAAGTCCAAGATATGTTTGCATTTGTTGTTGTATATCATAGAGTAGGAACCAACCCATAGCTGACCCTCTGGTGGGTTTTCAGAGGCATTTAATCGCATGGGAAGAAAATGGCCATCCTTCTCCAATGCAGTGGTTGGTGGTCTCCAACCATGTGCCTTCACGATTGCTGTGCAGCTTCTTTCCAGTAGGCCCCTAGAGCTCCCTATGTTTGTTTTTACATTAATTTTTATTAATTGAATTTCTTGTATCAGTGAGTTCATGCATTATGTGTATTTTGGAACAAGTTCTGTCATTATCTTTTAATATTTAATACTTTTCTGTCTCATTTTCATCTTTTTCCAGACTATTTGATTACTATCTCACAAGTTTCTGAGAGTGATCCTGTGGTGTTTTTTTTTTCTTCTCTCAGCTTTAGTTTATATAATTTTTGTTGGGCCTGAAATTCACTTATCATTTTGTGTTTAGTCAGTCCTTAAGCCTATTCACTAAACTTTATTTCAAATACCATTTTGTTTTTCAGTTTTAGAATTTTCATTGAGTTCTTTTTCAGAATTTCAATTTCTCTGTTGTAATTTTTACATATGTTGAAAATCCATCTTTATCTCAAAAATGTTGTTAAGTCCTGTCAAGTCGCAGGCAACTCAACAGCGACTCTCAACAAAAGTCCTGACACCTGCATAACTTTCATCCTTTCTCCAGGTTCATAGGGTTTCCAGAGGCAAGTTATTATGGAAGTGGATGCTACTCCTGCTTCCAGCCTTGTTTTAATCAGGGAGCTCCACCAACACTGTCCAGCATTGGTAACCATTAAGGCATTTGACTTATCAGTGTCACAGTGTTCGGCTTCACAGCAACCATGAGTTACCTCTGTACAGAAAGTGGACATACCAGGGTTACACAACCTAGAAGAATGTTTCACCAAAACCAATTAAAGGCTGGCAGTTAAACAATTAAAATCTCAAAAAGAATTAAAAATTATTTTAAAGTCTTTGCCAATTCCAATCTGAGTCATGTGATTTCCTTTTATTTGTGTAGAATACACTTTTATGATTCTTTGCTTATCTTGTAATTTAAAAACAATTATGTGAATAGTATGGATAAGTGGAACAATGAGAATGAAGTTGATTGCAGTTTAATATGCTAATTCATGATGATAATATGGTTGCTGTCTTTCCACTGACATAGAATTGATTTATGTAAGGACATGTTACGACTATACATTTTAGTTTCAAATTTTGAAGTTGTATTAATTCTTTACAAGTAGGTTTGAAATTTAAGTAGTGGTAGGAACTAGAGGCAAGAATGGTGAAAATTTTATACAGTTTTAGCATGTTGTCAGGAGGGACCAGACTTGGAGTGGGAAAGGTGGACTGTGAGAGAAAGAGAGGAAGACTCTCTGCAAGGTAGATTGACACAGTCACTGTAACAACGGACTTGAGCATAGCAGAGTTTGTGAGGATGGCTCAGCATGGGGCAAGGTTCAGATATGTTGTTCATTGAGTCACTATGAATTGAAGTTGACTCAATGGAACCTAATGACAACAAAGATTTTAGAGTTCATTTTAGCTCCGAACCTGGTTTTCAAGGCTTGGCTTGTTTGTAATCAGCTGCTAACCTGTAGGGTGATGGTTTGAACCCACTTAATGGCTCTGTGGAATTAAGGTCTAGGGATTCGCTACCATAAAGATTATATATTGGAAAACCCTCTGGAATGGTTAGTCTAAGGGACACATACAGTCAACTCATTGACAACAGAAACATGAGTTATCATTTGGCAGAAGACCTTTCTATGCCCTTTTACCTTCACCTAAATTTATGCATGCTCTGTTAAAGCTCTGCTGAGATTATTTGGTAGATGGGATTTATTAACTCTGCTTCTGGGTCCCCTCTGGATTTCAGTGTATCATACTGGGTTGTTGTTCTTGTGTGTGTGTGTGTGTGTGTGTGTATGTTTTTTCTTGTGTACTGTTGAACTGGATCCAACTGGTACAGGAGGCGATTGCCGTTTCTTCTCCATTGGAGGATCGGGTGTATTCGAACCACACACCTTCAGGATTGCAGCACAGCTTTTTGCTTCTAGGCTACCCAGACCTCCCTTTCATCTTGATCTTTAGGGTTGTTTGTCCCTTCATTCACGATAATCTTAGAGTTGAAAGTGTTTACTTGTTTTCTACATAGGAAGGGACTTAAACAATTCTTTTAGACCCTAAGTGGTGATCTTTGTTTCCTGATGGATTTTAAAAATTGATTTTATAGTTTTTCTAGCAGAAATTACTTGTGTCTTCAGTATCTTAACCAGAGGAATAACTTCAGCATTTAATGTAATGATTTTTGAATTCATGAAAGTTGAAAAGGTGATGTTCTATTAAGCTCTTAATAGCATAACAAGTTTGCTGGTATGCTTAAGTAACTTTAAACTTTGTTTTTTATTGAAGGTTGCTTAAACTGTGGAGAGTATGTTTAATGTTCCCCCCCTTATGATAATTCAGGAATGCCTTACCACTCTCACAAGCCATCTTACTTTTTTTAAAAAATTTTTTAAATTTTAGACTGAGAAAGATGGGTTTAATAATGCATACTGCGGCGAGCTCTGGTGGCTTAGTGGCAAGAAGCTGCACTACAATCCTAGAGGTGCATGGTTCGAATCCACCAGATGCTATGCTGGAGAAGGAGGAACAA
>NW_006399816.1:10223484-10228417 GCF_000299155.1 Elephantulus edwardii
TCTGACATACTTTGGACATGTTGCAAGGAGAGACAGGTCTTTGGAGAGGGACATCATGCTGGGTACAGTAGAGGGACAGTGCAGGAGGGGAAGACCCTCTATGAGGTGGATCGATTCAGTGACTGGGGTAATCGGGATGGGTGTGTCAGAGGCAATGCGATTGACCCAGGCTAGAGCAGGGTTTAGGGCTGTTGTCCATAGGGTCGCTATGAGTCGCAAATGACTTGACGGCACATAACAACAACAACAACAACAACAACAACAGATTTCTATTTTAGATTTTAACTTTTATGAATAAAAGGAAGGTAATAAGAAGATAAGGTTTTTTTAATGACAGCTTTCTCCACCAAAAACTCAAGTTATAGACATTTATGACCTACAAAGTTATTTTACTGTCTGATCCCTTTTAGAAACATTGAAAATTCTTGCAATTGATGTTGTTTGGTTCCATCGAGTTGAGTACGACTCAAAATGACCTTAAAAACAAAAGATCTGAACCCTGTTCTAACCTGTGCCATCTTCACACTTCTTGACACACAAGAGCCCATTGCAGAAGTTACCATGTCAATCCACCTGGTTGAGTCTTCCTCTCCTTTGCTGGCCCTCCACCCTTCCCAACATCATGTCCTTTTCCAAGGAATAGCCCCTTCTAGCAACATGTTGTAGAAAAGTATGTGAGGTGAAGTCTCATTCCTGCCTCCAGAGAACACTCCGGCTGGACGCTCTCCAAGACATATCTGTTCTCTTGGCCACCCATGGGATTGTTCAGTGCTCTTCTCCAATACCACAGCTCAAAGGAGTCTTTTATTTTTCTGTCATCCTTATTCATTGCTTAGCTCTCAGAGGCATAGCAAATGATTGGAAAGACCATGGCCTGAATCAGATGCACCTTGGTCCTCAAACTGACATTACTCCTTAATAATTTGGAGAGGTCTCTAACTGCAGATTTTTCCAGTGCAGTGTGTCTCCTTATTTCCTGACTGCTGGTACCAAGGATGTTAATTGTGGATCTAAGCAAGATGAAGCTGTTGACAGTTTCATTCTTTTCTCTATCCATCATGACGCTGCCTTTTGGTCCAGTGGTAGACCATGATGAAATGCCATTGAATAATAAAAATTAAATATTTTGTCCCAGGGCACACAACAAATTCTTCTTAGCTGTCTTTCTTCATAATTTTGTGGAGGCTTGCTTTCAGTATACTCTGATGTCAGATTTATATTTACTTTTTATTGTTGCTCTTTTTACTGTTGGTTCTTATCTATCAGTAAACTATAAACCCAAACTTGTTGCCATTAAGGCAATTTAAACTTTTGGCAATCTAGTGTGTTACGGAATAGGAATTCTCCATACTTAGCTACTTTGGGAGCTTTTTGACTATTTAACAGTAATACTAATAATTCTTGTCAACGCTTAGGTGCTGCTCACTCACATATCAAACATTGATCTCGGTTCATGTTTTAGCTCACTTTGTTAGGAAATTGTGCTTTAGCTACTTTATTAGGAAATTTTGGCACATGTCTAAAAGGTCACCCAGGTGTTGTCATAAATTTAATATAGAAATGGTCACAGGTCCATATTTTCAGATTCATGAATTAGGAATTTTATTTGGAAAATAACAGGTTACAGTTCCGATTTAAAAACCATATCTGCTCTGCCAGTAAGCTTAGACCTCAACAAGCTCCTGTCTAGCTTTGTGCTCCTCTTAGCTTTGTGTGTTGACAGTTGTAACTCTTTCTGAGTTGGGAGCTCACAGCTCTCTCACACTGATCTGCACCTCCACCACCATTGTTGCCGCTGCCATTGTTAACACCAGTGCCATTTGGGCACTTCTGTTATCTTATGTTGTCTCTCTGGCTCTGATTAGTGTAGGAAACTCAGGACCTAATGATACCCTGAACTCTCTGGGTTCTTTTCCTTGATTCCTCTTTCCCACATGTAGTTTGTTCAATTTAAGCTTGGTGGAATGACAAAATGGATCGTTCCTGTTGTTAGTGCAGTCCATACCATATTTGCATACTCATCCTCCCTAGCTCGCTGGATCATAACAAATTATGGCTAACATTGAGAAAAAAGGGACTCCCAGGAAACTTAACTGTGTTCATGCAAAACCTATACCTAGACCAAGAAGCTGTTGTGTGAACAGAGCAAGGGAACACAATATGGTTTAAAATTAAGAAAGATGTGCATCAGGGTTGTATGCTCTCTCCTTACCTAGTCAATTTTTATATTGAGCAGATTATTCAAGAAGTGGAACTCTATGAAGAAAAATGTGGCATCAGGATTGGAGGAAGACTCATCAGAAACCTTAATGTGGATGATACAATCTTGTTTGCTGAAACTGAGGAAGACTTGAAGCACTTGCTACAGAAGGTTAAACACTGCATCCTTCAATATGAATTGTATCTCAGTGTCAAGAAATTAAAAATCCTCACCACTGGACTGATAGGTAACATCGTGATAGATGGAGAAAAAATTGAAATTGTCGATGGCTTCATCTTACTGGATCTACAATCAGTACACTTAGTACCAGCAGTCAGGAGATCAGTAGATGTACTCTACTGGGAAAGTCTATGGTCAGGGACCTTTCCACATTATTGAAGAACAGTGTTGCTAGTTTGAGGACTGAGATACGTCTGATTCAGGCCATGGTCTTTTCAATTACTTTCTATGCTGCTCAGAGCTAGACATTGAATAAAGATGGCAGAAGAAGATGCCTTTGGATTGTTACAGAAGAGTACTGAATATCCCATGGACAGCCAAAAGGACAAATAGATAGATCTTGGAGAAAGTGCAACCACAGTGCTCCTTGGGGGCAAGGATTATGAAGAATTGCCTCACATACTTTGGCTATATTACTAGGAGAGGCTCTTCTTTTTTTTTTTTTCCTTTGAAGAACGATATCATGCTTGGAAAGTTAGCCAAGGAGATCAAGACCCCAAACCAGGTGGATTGACCCAGTGACTGCAGCAGTGGGCTCAAGTGTGTCGGAGATTGTGAGGATGGCACAGAATATAACAGGGTTCAGATGTGTTGTTCATGATACTTGATCATAGTGACAGCAACAACTGTATGGTGAAAGTACTAGAGATATTGGCTAGGAAAAAACCATCAATAAGTCACAGTGACTTTTCTGTCTGTACCTTACATAATTTCCTGAA
The DNA here is from genome assembly GCF_000299155.1 of Elephantulus edwardii. Lineage (NCBI taxonomy): Eukaryota > Metazoa > Chordata > Mammalia > Macroscelidea > Macroscelididae > Elephantulus > Elephantulus edwardii. The sequence goes on from NW_006399816.1 coordinate 10,226,644, forward strand.
ATAGTTTTCTTTCATTACTTCCTGAAATACGTCTTTGTAATTACTTTTCATTTGAATTTCATCTGCTCAGATGTGTGATCGAGGAAAGGCTAGTTAATACTCTTTCCTTTAGTGTCTTCATTTGAATATGATGATAATAGTGCTTACTTACACATAGTTGCGCTAAGATTTAATGACTGAAATGACTAGCTTGACACATAATGTTAATTACTCCAAAGGTTAGCCATTACATCACATGCTACTGCCACCGCCACTGGTAGTATAATTGTTAGTATATGTTTTGAAGTCATTGGCTGCCCCCTTTTTGACTACTCTTCCTGGGTACAGTACTAAACATTGACAATCACCAGGGTTTGGTCATAGTTTCTTATCACTGCAGTCTCTCTGCAAGTTCATTTAACTTTAATTGATTCAAATGCCATCCATATGTCAGTGATTGCCACATATATATTTTCTCTGTTCTTTTCCTGTTAATTTTCAGACTTGTGTATTTTATGGCTTATGAAATATTTCCACTTGAATATCTGATAGGCATTTTAGCTGTAATATGGCAAAGGTGCCATTTCCCAAGTTATAGTGACCACCCCTATGCACAACAGATCCACAGCTTGCCTGATCCTGCATTGTCTCCATAATTTCTTCTGGGTTAAGCTTATTGTTGCAGTCATTCTGTGAGTCCGTATCATTGAGAGTACCTCATTCCAAGGTTTGATACCCCTTCCAGGGACTGGCCCCTTCTGATAAAATGTCCAAAGTATATGTCAAAATCTTGACCTTCCTTGACTCTAAGGAGCACTTGCTGTACTTCTTACAAGACAGATTTATTTGTTCTTTTGGTAGTCCATAATATATCAGTATTCTTTTCCAGTGTCACAATTCAAAGACAACAATTTTTCTTTGGCTTTCCTTATTTGTTGCTCAGCTTCACAGACATAAGAAGCAATTGCAGGTATTATGGCTTGGGTAAAGTGCACCTTAGTCCAAAGTGATTCCTTGCTCTTTAACCCTTGAAAAAGGTCTTAGACAGTGGATTTGCCAAATCTAAGATGTTTTTTGATTTCTCGACTGCTACTTCCATTAGTGTTGATTGTGATTTCAAGTAAAGAGAAATCATTGACAACTTCAATCTATTCTCCATTTATTATGTTACCTTTTAATATAATTAAGTTTTGTTTTTTTGATGTTCTTTATTTTTCATAAGTGCTTCAATCACTAGTGTCTGCTTACAACTGTTCCTCTTCCTTTGTATTTCCATATTTGAAAGTTCTACCTAGGTTGCCCTTTCTGTTAGTCTACGTGTGTTCTGTTGTACATAGAGTTTTGGCCAACTGACTGGAAGAGATCTATATTTGTTCCCATTCCAAAGAAGGGTGACCCAACTGAGTGCGGAAACTACAGAACAATATCATTGATTTCACATGCAAGCAAGATTCTACTGAAGATTACCCAAAAACTGCGCAACAGCACATCAGCAGAGAACTGCCAGAAGTCCAGGCTGGGTTTAGAAGGGGTCGTGGTACTAGTGATATTGTAACTGATGTTAGTTGGATCTTAGCTGAAAGCACAGAATACCAGAAGAATGTCTATCTATGTTTCATTGATTATGCAAAGGCATTTGACTGTGTGGATCATAACAAACTGTGACTGACTATGAGAAGAATGGGAATCCCAGAACATTTAATCGTGCTAATGCCAAACCTATACTTGAACCAAGAGGCAGTCGTCAGAACAGAGCAGGGTAACACCACATGGTTCAAAATTGGGAAGGGTGTAC
>NW_006399816.1:10228912-10230897 GCF_000299155.1 Elephantulus edwardii
GAGTTGGATGATGACTAGGGAGAATAGAAGGAGAATTGATGCCTTTGAGCTGTGGTGCCGGAGGAGAGTATTGAATGTACCATGAACTGCCAAGAAAACAAATAGATTCATCCTGGAGAGGGTTAAACCAGGCTACTCCTTGGAGGCAAGACTTCTGGGGCTTCGTCTGATATACTTTGGACGTGTTGTAAGGAGGGACCAGTCCTTGGAGAGTGACATCATGCTTGTGAGGTGGAGGGACATCTCAAGAGAGGAAGACCCTGATGAGATGCATTGATACAGTGATTGGAGGTAGGTGTGTCAGAGACAATAGGATTGGCACAGGATAGAGCAGGGTTTAGGCTGTTGTACATAGAGTCACTATGAGTTGCAGGCAACTTGATAGGATATAACAACAATAATATTGATAATACTGAATAATATTATTACTGTATTATTGTTGTTGTTATGTGCTGTTGAGTGTACTACAGTTTACAGCGACCCTGTGCAGGGTAGCTCTGAATCCTGTTCTGTCTGTAGCCAGTCTTACTATTTCTGAGACACCTATCCTCATTACCACATTTACTGTGCCAGTCCATCTCATCTGAGGTCTTCCTATCTTGCACTGTCCCTCCACTCTTCCAAGTGTGATATCCTTTTCCAAGAACTCATTGTTCCTGGCAATATGCCCAAAGATGGAGCCTTAAAATCTTTGCCTCCCATCTCACTCCCTGATTTCAAATCCTACTACACTGCCGTGGTGGTTAAGACAGCATGGTACTGGTGCAATGACAGACAAAGTAGATCAACGGAATAGAATTGAGAATGCAGAAATCAGTCCATCTACCTATGGTCAACTGATTTTTGACAAGGAGATGAAATCAGTTAGGTGGGGAAATGACAGCCTTTTAAACAAATGGTGTTGGCAAAAGTGGAAAACTATCTGCAGAAAAATGAAACAAGATCCACACATCACTCCATATACAAAAACCAACTCAAGATGGATCATGGACCTAGGACTAAAACCAGGGACTATAAACTTCATTCAAGAAAAGCTTGGAAGAACTTTAGTAGTCCTAATCCACAACATAAAGAGTCTTCCAAGTATCCTGAAAAATTTAGAACCAGGAGAAGATAAAATAGATGAATGGGACCTTCTAAGAATCAAATCCCTATGCACATCCAAAACTTCTTCAGCAGGGTAAAAAGGGAAGCCACAGACTGGGAAAAAGTGTTTGGTAATGACATGCCAGATAAGGAACCTATCTCTAGAATTTATAAAATACTTGAGCACCACAACAAGATAAGGGTAAATAATCCAATAGAAAAATGGGTACAGGATATGAACAGACACTTCACCAAAGAAGACATTCAGATGGCCAACAAGCACATGAAGAAATGTTCAAAATCTCTAGCCCTGAGAGAGATGCAAATCAAGACAACTATGAGATATCATCTCACCCCAGTAAGTATAGCAAAATTTAACAGAACAGCTAGCAACAAATGCTGGTTGTGGAGAGACTGGAACCCTTATTAACTGTTGGTGGGAGTGTAAAATGGTGCAACCACTGTGGAAGGCGGTGTGGCGCTTTCTCAAAAAGTTGCGAATAGAGATACCATTTGACCCAGCAATTCCACTACTGGGGATATACCCTAAAGAGACCATATTTGACATCCAAACAGATATATGCACACCCATGTTTATTGCGACTTTGTTCACAATAGCAAGGAGTTGGAAACAATCAATAAGTGCCCATCAACAAATGAATGGATAGAGAAGCTGTGGTATATTCACACAATGGAATACTACGCTGCTTTGAAAAACAAGGAACTCTTGCAATATTATTCAAAATGGGTGACCCTGGAGGACATTATGCTGAGTGAAATATCTTAGTCACAAAAGGACAAATATTATATGGTGCCACTGTTGTAGAATGAGGCTGACATTGGGGTGGGGGTAAGACTGAGAAAAACTGGATAAATTATGTTTACTGCATTGAAGCCGA
>NW_006399816.1:10231178-10235557 GCF_000299155.1 Elephantulus edwardii
TAATAATAATAATAATAATAATATAATAATAATAATAAATGTAGTAATAAAAACAATTAAAAATAATAAAGTCTTTGCCTCCAAGGAGCATTTGGTTTCACCTTCTCCAAGACATACCTGGCAGTCCATGGTATGTTGAATACTGTTCTCCAATGTCACAACTCAAAGGTATCAATTCTGTAATCTTTGATCATTGTCCAGCTTCCTGATGCATAGCGAGTAATTGAGAAGACCATGGCCTGGATTGTGGGGCACGTTTATCTGTAGACTAACATAGTGCTTTTCAATACTGTGGAGAGGTTTCTGACAGCAGATTTTCCGCATGCAGTTTGTCTTTTGATTTCTTGACTGCTGATGCCAAGAGTGTTGATTGTGGAACCTAGCAAGTTGAAATTGTTAGCAATCTGTCTCTTCTCCATCTACCATGGTGCTGCCAATTGGCTCAGTGGGGAGAATCTTTGTTTTTTTGATGTTTAGCTTCAATCCTTTACCCTCTGCAGCAAATACTTCAGGCCTTTCTTCGTTTCAGCAAGCAAGGTTGTGTTATCTGCTTAATGCAGGTTGTTGGTGAGTCTTCCTCCAATCCTGATGCCATATCTTCCTTTTAAAGTCCAACCTCTTAAAGATCTGTTTTGCATACAGATGGAAAAGATATACTGATGGTAATAGTAGTTGTAGTACTAATATTAGTATAGAGGAGCCCAAGATTGGAGATTCATCAACAATCTGTGTTATACAGATGACACAACCCTGCTTGCTGAAACTGAGGAGGACCTGAAGCACTTGTTGCAGAAGGTCAAGGACTGCAGACTTCAATATGGATTGAAGCTCAACATCAAGAAAACAAAGATTCTTACCACTGGGCCAATTGGTAGCATTATGATAGACGGTGAAGAGACTGAGATTGTTGACAGCTTCAGGTTGTGTGGCTCAAGAATCATCACTCTCGGCAACAGCAGCCAGGAAATTAAAAGACGTATTGTGTTGGGAAATTCTGCTGTCAGAGACCTCTCCAAAGTGCTGAAGAACAGTGGTGTCAGTCTGGAGACTAAGGTGTGCCTGATACAGGATGTGGTCTTTGTAATTACTTGCTATGCATCAGAGAGCTGGAGAGTGACTAGGGATGATAGTAGGAGGGTTGATGCCATTTAGCTGTGGTGCTGAAGAAGAGTATTGAATATACCATGGACTGCTAGGAGAACAAACAAGTTCGTCCTGCAGAGGGTGAAACCAGCTGCTCCTTGGAGGCAAGGATTCTGAAGCTTCATCTGACATACTTTGGACATGTTTCAAGGAGGGACCAGTCCTTGGAGAGTGGCGTCATACTTGGGAGGGTGGAAGGACAGCGCAGGAGAGGAAGACCCTCAATGAGATGGATTGATCAGTCATTGGGGTAATGGGGATGGGTGTGTTGGAGACAATAAGATTGGCAAGGAATAGAGCAGGGTATAGGGCTGTTGTACATAGGGTCTCTATGAGTCACAGGCTACTTGATAGCACATAACAACAGCAACAACAGCTGGTGGCCTAGTGGGTAAGGAACTATGCTGCAATCCCAGTGGCATGCCTTTCAAATCCACTAGCTGCTCCATTAGATAAAGATGGGCACCCTCTTCCTGTGTAATTAACTGCCTTTGAAAACCAACTGGATGGTCAGCTATGGGTAAGTTCTGACTTGACGGTGAACAATAACAACAAATTAATATTATTATTACTATATTATTAAAGGTATTTTAGTGTATCAAGAAATGTTTACTTTTTTATGCGTAGAAATGTATGGTATTGATCTATACTAAGAAAGTCAGGCTAGATACAAAATCTGTCTGTGCTACTTTCAAATTGGACTTCAAAACATTTAGGAATGAAACTCATTTCTGAATTTGGGGTTGCTTATTTGTCAAGTCTGAACCTGATTTAGATATTTTCTTACTGTCAAGTCTTTTTGCCTGGAGTATTTCTCTCATATCTTGTTAGCGTTATTAACCTCTTCATTTGTATTGGCTTCTTTTGATTCACTTACTGTGACTGATAATTAAAATAATTTACCTAGTCCTTCTAGTATCATGACTAGCAAACTTCTGCCCACAAGTCAGATCTGGCAGTTGGCCTGTTTATGTACTTACTTACTATCAGAGAGCTCAGAATGGCTTTTACAGTTTTAAAGGTTTAAGAAAAATCATCCAGCTGACCAAGTAAATAAAATCCCTCAAAGAATATGCAGCAGAGACCTTATATGGCCTATGAAGCCTTAAACATTTACTCTTTGGCCTTTTACAGAAAAAATTGGCCGACTTCTGCTGTATAATTGAATTTATTCGTGTTTAAATCATCTTTAGTAGAACTTACAGCTTTTTTTTTTATCACACTAATTTATTTTCAAAGTTTGTATACATTGTTTTACACACCAGATCCTTCCCATTTACTTCACCCACTGCTCCCTTCAGAATTTATAGCATTTAAAGTTACTTTGCTCTTGGTAAATTTTATGTTTTGAAACATTAATTATCAGTTGTTCTGGTAGGTGCTGTGACCCCATGAACGGCATGTTTGAACCTTGTGCTATTCTGTGCAATCATCTCTAACACACTCAAGCCCACTGCAGCAGTCACTGTTTTCAGTCCATCTGGGTCTTTCTCTCTTTTACTGACCCTCCACTTTTCCAAGCACGTTGTCCTTCTCCAAGGAATAACCTCTTCTAACATGTCCAGAGTATGTGAAGTAAAGCTGTGCTCCAAAAGCACTCCACTTACACTTTCTTCAAGACATACCTGTTCTTTTGGCAGACCATGGAATATTTAGTACTCTTCTCCTCAACTCAATGGTATAAATTATTCTTTTATTTTTGTTTATTATCCAGCTCTCAGATACATAGGAAGTGATTCAAAAGCCTGAATCAGTGATTCAAAGCCTGAGTCAGTGTACCTTCGTCCTCAAACTGATATCCTTGCTTGTCAGTAATGGAAGTTTGGAGGTCCCTGACTGCAGACTTTCCCAATGCAGTATGTCTCCTGATATCCTAAGTGCTAGTATCAAGTGTGTTGGTTGTATGTACAAGTGAAATGAGTTAGGTGACAATTTCAGTCTTTTCTCCATCTCCTATGATATTGCCTGTTTTCTTTGAAAATATCTATGAAGTTGTTCAAACAAAGAGGGGAAAATTGCAAAGGTGTATAGAGATAATTAGTCCAACCACCACCCAAGCAGATATATGCACACCCACATTTATCGCGGCTTTGTTCACAATAGCAAAGAGTTAGAAACAGCCTAAGTGCCCATCAACAAATGAATGGATAGAGAAGCTGTGGTATATTCACACAATGGAATACTATGCTGCATTGAAAAAGAAGCAACTTATGCAGTATTATTCAAAATGGGTGACCCTGGAGGATATTATGCTGAGTGAAATATCTCAGTCACAAAAGGACAAATACTGCATAGTGCCACTGTTGTAAAACGGGACTGACATAGGGGTTAGGAGGGGGACTGAGAAAGATGGGCTAAATTATGTCTACTGCATTGAAACAGATGAGAGAGAGAACTTTTTAAAGGTATATATGATTAGGTATTATTGGCATGACAGGAGTCCAGATTGAAGGCTGCATGGTGGAGTGGACTTGGGAGGAGGGATTATATAACAATGAAAGAATTTTACTTTTCAAAAAAAAGAATGAACTGAAGGGGAGGGGTGAACAGGGAGAAAAGTGCAACAATGACTGAATGGAAATCCAAAATCCCTGTAAATTTTCATTAAAATTACTAATAAAAAAAAGAAACAGTCCCCGTCCAAAGGTCTAATGAGCCTTTGGAAGTTAAAATCTATGATCCTGAGACTGGAATTAGACAGTCCTTGACTACCACTGGTGACTACCCTAAATAAATGGCATCATAGTGTATGTATCATCCTCGACAGAGTGGAGGAAAATGTGGAACAAAACTCAAAAACATAAAAGAAGAGCAAGCTTACTTGTCCAGTGGAATCTGGTGGAACCTCTGAGAGTATGGCACATAGTTAGCCTTTGAATTAGAACAAAACTAAACCCTATGTCTCAGCTTTTAACCAAACCAGAAATAGGCTTGTCAGATGGGCAGTACCTCCGGGGAGGCACGCACTTCTTAGAATAAGCAACCTAATTAGGCCAAAAGAGCAATATTTGCTCAGGGGTTACAGTCCATGGGAAAAGAAGGGGTAGGACAGTAGGATTAATGGAAATGAGAATTTCCAGGAGGAAGTGAGTATTGTTGTTGTTGCTATGTGCCATTGAATCGCTTGCGACTCATAGCGACCCTATGCACAACAGCCCTAAACTCTGCTCTGTCCTGTGCCAATCGCACTGTCTCTGACACTCCCATCCTGATTATCCCAGTCACTGAATCAATCC
>NW_006399816.1:10236748-10242598 GCF_000299155.1 Elephantulus edwardii
CTTTTTTTTCCCCTTGAAAGTCTGTTTTAATTGTCCCATTGCCACAGTGTTTGTCAAAACCAGTTCTGATTAATCTCCTTTGTCAGTGTGTCCTTTACCATTCCCTATCACTCCTCCCTGAGAGAGACTTCACCCTGATTCATAAGAAAAGGGGAGGGCGTAGTCTCATAGCTACTTCCTGTTGAAAAGGGACACTGTAGGTTACAGGGTGAAGATCTCTCACTACTCTAAAGGGCCCCTTTGGCAATAGGAAACATGTAGGCTATTGTGGAGATTGATTTTCCAATTTAGAGGAACTGTTATCGATTGTGCTTAGACATACATGTTCTCATTCTTGAAGATGCATCATGAAACCGTTGCACAGCCTAAAAGACACAAATTTAACCAACAAGTTAAAAGTACATGGGTCAAAAATTAAAAGCAATAATATTCCAAGTAGAGGATCTAACAGTGGCACAAATCAAGTTACAGAGGGCAGGTAGTTCTTAAAAGAAAAGGCTTATTGACTAGCACTTTGTCTATTATAGTATAAAAGTTAGGAACCACAAGATTTAGAGGCTCAACTATGTCATATATTGTTCTTAAGTCCTGGACCAAATTCCATCTACCACTGAGTTGTTTTACAGCTCGGAAGTCTGTGTGCACGGCAGAGGTGAATTAAGGTACTGCTTGTGAGGTTTTCCATCAATTCCAACAGCTAAGAAATAGAAGAGTTGAGACCTCAGAAGGCTTTTAGGACCAAATAATAAGCTCTTGTGTCCAGGAGAAAATGAATATACTTACCAGTAATGCTAATGCTCACCCACAGCTCTTCTGGGAGGATCTGAATTGTTGAAGCATCCTCCTTTGTTTCCATCTGGGAGTTTGGGCCTGTCAGTCCTGTCAGCCATGAAGACCTGATGTGGGCAATCCTTTGCCAAGTGTCCTTCAGATCCACACTTAAAGCAAGTGAGTGGGAGCTTCCTCTCTACTCCCTTGCCTATCTGTGGCTCTCGTCTGTGACACTGTCTACTGAAGTGGCCCAGCTTTCCACAGTGGAAGCAATTCTGACCTTTATTACCTTTGGGTGATTTTGTTTATGAGTAGGACTTCCTTTTCCTGACACAGGCCCTAAACTGGCAGTAATAGCTGCCCCAATAATTTTGGCCATTCTCTGGTCTTTTCTCCTCCCTCTAGATCCCAGTTGTTAAAAGAGGGAAAATTTAAACAAATACATAACAAATAATCTTGAACAATATAATCTTTTAAGGTTAAGGCTAGAAATATTAACAATATGATCATTTCAAATTCAGAGGTACATGTTCCACTGCAGTTCCTATTTTCCATAAATGGTTTTGGTAAGAAGAATATTGTAAATGTGGATGCAGTTCCACTATTCCTCCTGCATGCCTTGATATAGTGTTATTAGCATGAGCAGTTATAAATCCATTGCTTTCCTTACTCTAACTTATTGTTTTAAATTGAAATTTATTATTTCAGTAAAAATTTACAGAGATTTTGAATTTCCATTCATTCATTGTTGCACATTTCTTCCCTCACATCCCTCCCCCCAGAATGCTATCCTCTTGGAAAAGTAAAAGAAAAATTCTTTCATTGTTTTACAAACCCTCCCCCAGGTCTACTCCACCATGTAGCCTTCGCTCTAGACTCCTGTCATGACAAAAATACCTAATCACATATCCATTTTAAACCGTTTTCTCCCTCATCTGTTTTAGTGCAGTATACATTATTGAACCCATCTATCTCAGTCTCTCCCAACCCCAAGGTCAGGCCTGTTTTACAACAGTGGCACCATGCAGTATTTGTCCTTTTGTGACTGGTATACTTCACTCAGCATAATGTCCTCCATAGTCACCCATTTTGAATAATATTGCATGACTTCCTTTTTTTTTTTGATGTAGCATAGCATTCCATTGTGTGAATATTCCACAGCTTCTCTATCCATTCAATTTTTCATGGGCACTTAGGTTTTACCAACTCCTTGCTATTGTGAACAAAGCCGCAATAAACATGGGTGTGCATATATCTGCTTGGATGTCAGTTATGGTGTCTTTGGGGTATATTCCCAGTCGTGGAATTGCTGAATCAAAGGGTTTTTTGCAACTATTTGCAACTTTTGCCACTTTTGGAGAAAGCATCATACCGTCTTCCACAGTGGTTGCACCCATTTTACACTCCCACCAACAGTGAATAAGGGTTCCTTGTTCTCTACAACCTCACCAGCATTTGTTGCTTGCTGTTATATTTTACTATTCTGACTGGGGTGAGATGATATCTCATAGTTGTTTTAATGATTTCTTACTTTTCAGTAGAGTTTTGGCAACTATATCAGTAAACCATTTTTTAAAAGTAAATGCATAGAATGACAAACATTAAGTTTTGTTTTTGCACTCTCTCTGTGTTTATTCTTCCGTCCTGGGCATGTTTGTTGAGTCAGCAACATTGATTACCTCTTAGAAAAGGACAGTGCTTGCTTGCTTGCCCCATTTTTAAAAGTCAGACATTGTTATTTAAAGTTGAAAATGGCTTTTTCAAGAAGTCAAGTAAAATAACATAAAGACATTATTTGTGAAAATCGATGAAAAAGTAAGTCGGAAAATGGTACTAAAACTATCATGAAATTTTAAAAATTACTTGAAGCAATAAAAATGATAAAATACATCTATTAATGTGGGAGTGAATTTGTCTGTTTTTTCAACAAATATATATTTGGTCTGTGGATTCCCATCAACAATGTCCTTTACTTTCTTTTTGGTGAGGAAGTCAAGGGATAAAATGCTAAGAGTTTTAAAGTGTAGATAAAGTGGTGTTTAAGCCTCTCAAAGAAATCAATATAGGTTCTTGGAAGAAGCAGTTGAGCAGAGACCCATAAGTCAAGGGAACCGGAAGTATACAGAACTAGAAGCAGGAAAACATGTTAAAAAGACCCATGAGGCTGTAGAGGAGTGAAGAAATAAGATCATACACGATATTCCATAAGAAAATTCTGAGTAAGAGGTTTTAGTTTATTGTGTGGTAATCCATTGAAGAATTTTGAATAGGCAAATGGGGTAACTGCTTGCTGTGTGTAAAATACTTTATAGAGGAACAATAAAAGAAATAAGGATGCACACTTTGTGACTAATTCAAGTGAGAGAATGATAGTGGAGTTGAACTAGGTGAGAGAAATGAGAATGATAAGCAATGCTTATATTCAAGATACATATGAAGGTAGAGCTGTATATAGTAGCAATAGATTGATGAAGAAGATCAAGGAGTGTAGTCCTTAGAAGGTTAAATTGCTAACCCAGAGGCAGTACTGTTTGGTGCTTCTATTCCATTAGTGGCCCCCTGGGATAAGATGAGCAATCTTTTCAGCCTCCAAAAGCCTGCTTGAGGGTCAGCTATGAGTTCCTACTTGATGGCAGTGAGTGAGTGAATAGATGGACTACAGGAACAATTTCCATAGAGGTTGTAAAGGAGAGTGTTTCTCTCTTTTGCTGACCCTGTCCACCTTGGGCATTTGGACTGTAGCAACTGATTATACAGGTTGCCAAGTAATAATGTATGGTGGCAAAAGCTGGAACCCATTTTCTCCTCTTTATGGGCCCAGTTTAAAATCAAGAAAGGTGTTTGTCAGGGGCTGAATCGTTTCTCCATATGTGTTTGATCTATATGCTGAACAAATCATTCAAGAAGCAGAACTTTATGAAGAAAAAAGTGGCATCAGGAAAGATGAAAACTCCTCAACAAACTGCATTTATGGAGTTGACATGATCTTTCTTGCTGCAAGTTAGGAGGACTAGAAATGCTTGCTACAGAAGATCAAAGACTACATCTCACCATCAAGAAAACAAAACTCCTCACCACTGAACTGACAGGCAGCATCATGACAGATGGAGAAAAGACTGAAATTGTCAACAGTTTTGTCTTGTTTAGATCCAGAATCAACACCCTTAGCAACAACAGTCAAGAGATCAAAAAAAGGATCTCTACAAAGTACAGAGGAACAATGATGTCAGTTTGAAGGCTAAAGAGCACTTGATTCAGACCATGGTCTTTGCAATCATTTGCTATGTATCTGAAAAACTGGACAATGAATAAGGATGATTAAAAAACAATCAATACTTTTGAGCTATGGTGTTGGAGAAAAGTACTGAAAATCCCATGAACTGCAAAAAGGACAAATAACTATGTTTCATAACCAGAGTGCTCCTTAAAGGCAAGAATGGCAAAGCTTTGGGCACATTGTTAGCAGGGGCGATTCCTTGGAAAAGGATGTCATACTTGGAAAGGCAGAGGGTCAGCAAAAGAGAGGAAAATCTTCAGTGAAATGACTCTCAATGAGAAGGACTGACACTAGTGACCATAGCAGAGAAGGCTTGAGTATGTCAGAGATGATGAAGATGGTACAGGGCAGGGTTTGGATTTGTTCATAGGGTTGCTGTAGAGTTATATTTAACTTGATGGCCCTTAACAAACAACAACCAGTGGACAGAAGGTTAAGAAAAATTATATACATTCCAATATTATGTGTCACTAAAAAGGATTACAAATTCATGATATACTACATGATATGATGAATCTAGAACAAGTGATAGTCATAGAATTCAGTCACAAAAAGACAATTTTGATATGTTGTTATGTGCTGGTGAGTTGCTTGCAACTCATAATGACCCTGTGTATAACCGCCCTATACCCTGCTTTATTGTGTGCCAATCCTATTGTCTCTGACACACCTACCCTCATTACCTCAGTCACTGAATCAATCCATCTCATCAAGGGTCTTCCTCTCTTGCACTGTCCCTGCACCCTCCCAAGCATGATGTCCCTCTCCAAGAACTGGTCCCTCCTTGTAACATGTGCACAGTATGTCAGACAAAGCTTCAAGAGTCCTTGCCTCCAAGGAGCAGTATAGTTTCACCCTCTCTAGGGCATACCTGTTTGTTCTTTTAGCAGTCCATGCTATACTTAATACTCTTCTCCATCACCACAGCTCAAAGGCATCAATTATCCTTCTGTCATCCCTAGTCATTGTTCAGCTTTCTGATGCATAGCAAGTAATTGCAAAGACTATGCTCTGGATCAGGTGCACCTTAGTCTTCAGACTGACATTGTCGCCCTTCAGTACCTTGGAGAAGTCTCTGACAGCAGATTTTCCCAATGCAATTTGTCTTTTAATTTCCTGACTGCTGGTTCCAAGAGTGTTGATTGTGGAGCCAAGCAAACTTAAGCTGTTAACAATCTCAGTCTCTTCATCATCTATCATGATGCTGCCTACTGGCACAGTGGCGAGAATCTTTGTTTTCTTGATGTTGAGCTTCAATCCATATTGAAGGCTGCAGTCCTTGACCTTCTGCAGCAAGCACTTCAGGTCCTCTTCAGTTTCAGCAGACAGGGTTGTGTCATCTGTATAACACAAGCTGTTGATGAGTCTTCCTCCAATCCTGATGCCACATTTCTTCTCATAGTGCCCGGCGTCCCAGATAATCTGTTCTACATACAGATTGAAAAGGTATGGAGAAAAGACACACCCCTGGCGTACCCATTCCCAGTTTTAAACCATGCAGTGTTTCCTTGCTCTGTTCTGACGACTGCCTCCTGGTCCAAGTGGTGGTTTTTCTTATGCATGATCAAATGCTCTGGAGTTCCCATTCTTCTCAGAGTCAGCCACAGTGTGTTGTGATCCGTTAGATCACTGTTATAAAATGCTAATGTAAGATTTATATGGATTCAATTTTGTAGTGATAATAGGGATTGTTATGTACTGTTGAGTCAAAGTTGACTCATAACTGACCCGGTAGTGAGTTTTCAGAGGCAGTAAATATTTTTTAAAATTTTTTCTTTTTAGGGACCAACCTTAAAATTTTT
>NW_006399816.1:10242698-10244728 GCF_000299155.1 Elephantulus edwardii
ATGAACATTTACAGAGATTTTGGATTTCCATTCATTCCAGAGGAAGTAAAGCTTGTGAGAGGATTGCCCATCTTTGTCTCATGAAATAGCTAGAGGTTTGAAACCATGTGCAGCATGACTTCTTTCAACTAAGCTACCAGAATTTTCTAGGGTAACAGGAACAGAGAGAGAGGCGTAAAAATAAATAGATAAGATTAATGAAGAGAAGACCAGTAACACAATAATGGGAGTAGTTATACCTTGTAAAATGACTGTTATGAAACAGTGTGTTGGTGAATGTATAAAAGCCAATATAATTGGTAAACCTCAACTAAAAAAAAAATTAAAAAGGAAAGCAAATGATTAAAAAAATACATGATTTTACAGAGTTTAAGAATCCAGAAAAGAAATAAGTTCTATGTATGTCTATACATACAATTAAATCTTAGTATGATAATATTGTAGACTAGTTTAATTTTACATACTAAAGATGAATATGAATGTTAGTTATGGAACAATACTTTCTCATAGTTTTTCTAAAAGAAGCTAGAAATGTTTGAAAGTTCTCACCCCTAACACTAGTCTGAATGCAAATCTGCCACTGAGTTTTAACTTGTAGGGGATCTGATAGGACACAGTAGCACTATCAGTAGTGTTTCCAAGTCTGTAAATCTTTGTGGAACCAGACTGTCTCATCTTTTTTCCTCTTGCGTTTGGTGGGTTTAGATTAGCAGCGAGTTGCTTTGACTGTTATGCCACCAGAGTTCCTTGTAATATTTACAGCTGATTTACATTAGGTAATAAGTAATGTTTTCTAAAATGAACCCTTTTTATTTTTTTTAATTAACCCTGTTTTTGTAGTGGTTTCTTGTTTGCAAGTACTCTGTGGGAGAAGGATGGGCGGTCTCCTGTGTGATTAACTGCTGCTGAAAACCCCCCAGAGAGTCAGCTGTGGGTCGGTTCTGACTCTAAGGTACACAACAACAACAACATGAAGTGAGCCCTTTATTGTTGTTGTGTGCCTTTGATTGGGAACTAATTCATAGCTTACCCATTGGTGGGTTTTCAGAGGCAGTTAATTTGGGAGGAGATTTCCCATCCTTTTCCCTCAGAGCAGCCTGTGATTCAAACCACATACCCTCAGGATTGCAGCACAACTTTTTACCACTAGGCCATCTTTAATTTTTTTCCCTCCAGCAGTGATATTGAGTTTTAATTCTTAAAGACTGTTTTATAGCCTGATTTTGTTTTTTTCTTTCTCTTACTTAATGGTAATGTATAATCTTTTTTACTAGCAGGTCTCTAAAATAAAGCAAGTAAGAGAGAAAACCTTTTCCCTTGAAAAATAACCTTGAGAACTGATAAAGAAGCAGAAGCAGTATTACCATATTTTTTGTTAAATTAAGTTTTATTAGCTTTATTTCAAGCACAGAACTAAAGTACATACTTTTGTTTTTTATTTGAACTTCTAATTTAGAAGAGACTGTATTTGCTAACTCTCTGTTCTTTCTTTAGCACAGTTCCCTATATAATTTGTCTTTTCTCAGTCCAGTGAATAACATCAGAAGCTGTCTGTTCAGAGCCACACCCTACTGACCACAGCAACTGTTTCACCACATTGGCTCTTCTGTCAGCATATATTTTCTAAGTAATGACACTGGGATAGAGAATAAAAAGAGTATTAAGGGAATAAATGTTCCTAATTCTTTATATGCATTGTTGTTGCTATGTGCTGTTTAGTCACCTAGACCCTATGTACAGCAGCTAAGACCCCTGCCCTGTCCTGAGCCAGTCTCACTAATTCCGACATATAATCTCCCATTGCCCCTGTTACTCTATCAGTTCATCTCAGGAGAGGTCTTCTTCTCCTGCCACCCTTCCAAGCATGATGTCCTTCTTCAATGACTGGTCTTGCCAGACCTCATGCTTAAGTATGTGAGATGGAGCTTCAAAATCCTAGCCTCCACATCTCACTCCCTGATTTCAAATCCTACTACACTGCCGTAGTGGTCAAGACAGCATGGTACTGGTACAATGACAGACACATAGAT
>NW_006399816.1:10246368-10249817 GCF_000299155.1 Elephantulus edwardii
TGAAGGAGTGAAAGCCCAGAATCCCTGTGAATGTTCATTGAAACTAATAAAATTTAATAATAATAGAAAAAAAAATCCTAGCCTCCAAGAAGAAACTTGGTTTCATCCTCTCCAAGACAGACCTCTTTGTTCTCTTAGCAGCCTGTGTGGTATGTTCAAGACTATTCTCCAGCACCACAATTCCAAGGCATCAATTCTTCTTCTGTCATCCTTAGTCATTGTCCAGTTATCTGACACAAAATTATGAAGACCATGGCCTGGATTAGGTGCACCTTAGTCTCTCAACTGACATTGTTGCTTTTCAGAAGCACTGTGGAGAAGTCCCTCACAGCAGATTTACCTAATGCAGTTTGTCTTTTGATTTCCTCACTGCTGATGTTAAGAGTGTTGATTGTGGAGCCAAGCAAGCTGTAACTGTTAACAATCTCAATTTCTTCCCCATCTATCTTGGTGCTGCCAGTTGGCCCCCTGGTGAGAATCTTTGTCTTCTTAATGTTGAACTTAAGTCCATATTGAAGACTACTTATGCATTGGTTTGTTTTGTTCTGGCAGTTGGCTTCACTTTTTTTATGGAGTAAATTTCCTTTCTTTCTGATTTGAAATGCCATGTTTATAATGCAGTAAACTTTCACATAGACTTTTTGCTCGTGCAAGTCTCAACTTTTTGATTTGGAAAGTTAGAGTTTTGTTCTGTGTTTTATAGAATTTCTGTTCTACTCAGACATCTGTGTCAAGCTTATTTTTGAGGAAAATATAAAAGCAAACTTCATGTTTTACTCACTTAAATATATCTAACTTTATGTACAATTTTACATTCCACTTTTTTTCACTTGAAATTATATTGCGCATCCATTTCTATGTTTTGGTATATATGGCATATAAATGCCGTTCATTATCCAAATCTGTTTAATTCTCCAGTTTGTATCATGAATTTAGATATCAGGAGTTACTGTTCTATATGAATCTACTTGACTACCTCAAGTTTGGGTAGCAAACAGCAAGCTTTTTAGTTCCCATGTTTACATGTTTCTTTTGGATATGAGGGATTTATTTAACAAGGAATATTCATGCCCTCAAAAAGAATTCCCCTGAAACGCTATGTGTTGTAATGGGCATTTTACAGAGAACAGAAACTCAACTTAGACAGGTTCAAGGAATAAAAGGGTGCTGGTTAGCGCATTTAATAGAGAACTTCAGTAGCTTGATGAGATTGGACACCTACAAAGTAGTATGAAATCATATCTTAAGTTTATTATTCTTTGTACTCACTGCATTTGTCACACCAGCGGCACAGTATCACAGCAACTCCAAGTTATCTTAGTACAGCAAACTGACAGACAAATGTTGTATCACTTAGAACAGTATTCTCCCCTAACTCAGTTAACACCAGGTTGTTGGGGAGGGTGCAGCCAGAGTTCCCTTTGGAGGCAGGAATGATGAGGCTTTGCCTCACATACTTAGGGCATATTGTTAGGAGGTGGTATTCCTTGGAGAAGGACATGATCCTGGGAAGGGTGGAGGGTTGGTGAAGGAGAGGTAGACCCTCAACCAGGTGGATTAACATGGTGACTATTGCAGTGGACTCTTGTGTGTCAGGAAGTGTGAGGATCGTGCAGGATAAAATAAGGTTCAGATATTTTGTTCATAGGGTCGCTATGAGTCATGCTCGAATTGACTGCACCTAACAGCAACAACAACATATTCACTACTGTTGAGTTGGAACTGACACAAACTGACCCTTCAGTGAGTTTCAGAGGCTGTAAATTGTATAGTAGGAGATCTCCACTCTTTCTCCTGTAGAGCCAGGAACTTTCTCCTTGAACTGTCAGGCAGTGTGCCCCTTTGGGTTAGAAGTGAAACTCTCAGTTGACTGCACTGCCAGAGCTTGCCAGAGCTTGTTTGAGGCTTGGCTGGTTTCAGTGGACTAAACAATGATGATGACACTCTGTGCATTGGCTTCACTTTATATAGCTTCTTCTATATGTTCAGAAGAAAGTTCAGCCAAAGTGTACCTTGGATAACACAAAGTTTCATCTCACATATTTTTTTGGTTTTTTCCCCATCTCACATAATTGGGCATGTTGCTAGGAAAGGCTTGGAGAGGGACATCATGCTCAGAAGGGGGAGGGTCAGTGAAAGAGAGGAAAACCCTTAACCAGATAAATTTACACAGTCACTACAGCAGTCAGCTCAAGTATGCCAGAAATTATGAGGATAGCACAGAATAGTAGAGGGTTCATATCTGTTGTTCAAGGTTGACTGAGTTGTACTTGACTTGATGGCATTTTATAACAACTATTTAGGAAGTATAACTGGCAGCAGCTGTAGGCTTACATCTTTTTTGGCTAAGATGCTCAGTTGGGGGGTGAGGGGATGGAGTGGGAAGAAAAAAAATAACTCTTCCGAAAATTATAGCAAAAGTTCCTGAATAGAATCTAATTAATAGCTACTGTGGCTAGGGAGATTGGAATAGTCAGGGCCTCAGTCACAGTCAGTGTACTTTTCCATGTACTAAAACCCAGGCATCAGTGGGTATGAGGTTAGTCCACTCAACAGAAGAGGGAGAAGTAGTTCTTCAAAGGAAAATAGTAATTTCACCAAAAGAAGACAAGGATGAGGCAGGCTAAAATAATAGCAGATGACAGAACTTCACTTATAGAATGTGAAGAGGACTTGAAACATTTGCTACAGAAGATTCAAAACCTATACTCTTCAATATGGATTACATCTCAAGGTCAAGAGAACTAAAATTCTTACTACTGAACCGTAGGCAACATGATGAATGGAGAAAAGATGGAAGTTGTCAACAATTTTATTTTACTTGGATTCACATTCAGCACCAGTGGTAGCAGCAATCACGTAATCAAATGATATTTTGCATTGGGAATATCTGCTGTTAAGGACTTCTCCAAAGTATTAAAAAGCAGTATGTTAGTTAAAAGGCTAAGGTGGGCCTGACCCAAGCCATGGTATGTTCATTTGCTTTTTAGGTATCTAAAAGTGAGATAGTGAATAAGAGCACAGAAGATGATTCCGGCTTTCTGCTCCTCGTCGATCCAGATTGCCCTCTCTTCTTGTGCAGCCTCAGCCGCATCCCTGAGACACGATGGTGAAGGTTGGAATAAACAGATTTGGCCGTATTGGGCGCCTGGTCACCAAGGGCTGCTTTTCACTCTAACAAAGTGGTTATTGTCGCCATTAATGATCCCTTCATTGACCTCAACTACATGGTCTATATGTTCCAATATGATTCCACCCATGGCAAGTTCAATGGCACTGTCAAGGCTGAGAATGGGAAGCTGGTCATCAATGGGAACGTTATCACTATCTTCCAGGAGCGAGATCCCGCCAACATCAAGTGGGGTGATGCTGGTGCTGAGTATGTTGTGGAGTCCACTGGTGTCTTCACAACCTTGGAGAAGGCTGGGGCTCACTTGAAGGGTGGTGCC
>NW_006399816.1:10250287-10264793 GCF_000299155.1 Elephantulus edwardii
AAGTAGTAAAGCAGGCATCAGAAGGGCCCCTCAAGGGCATTCTGGGATACACTGAAGACCAGGTTGTCTCCTGTGACTTTAATAGTGACACCCACTCTTCCACCTTCGATGCTGGGGCTGGCATTGCCCTGAACGACCACTTTGTCAAACTCATTTCCTGGTATGACATTGAATTTGGCTACAGCAACCGGGTGGTCGACCTGATGGTTCACATGGCCTCCAAAGAGTAAGATCCCCTTGGACCACCAGCCCCAGCAATAGCACTAGAAGAGAGAGAGAGACCCTCAGCTGCTGGGGAGTCCTTGCCCCAACTTGATCCTCCCACACACTGAAAATCTCACATCCTTGACAAAAGTTTCCGTCAAATCCCCCTGAGAAAGGGGAGGGGCTTGGCGAGCCCATCCTGTCATGTACCATCAATAAAGTACACTGTACTCAGCCAAAAAAAAAAAAAAAAGAAGATGATTCCAAGGCTTTTGAATTGTGGTATTGGAGAAGAGTATTAAATATCCCTTGGACTCCCAAAGTAAAAAGTTTATTATGGAAGAGGTGCCTGCAACCAAAGTTGCTCATTAATGGCCAGGATGGTGAAACTTTGTTGCACATACTTTGGGTTTGTTGTCAGGAGGGGCCAGTTCTTAGAAAAGGGGTAAAGGTCTTAGAAAGAGAGGATGACCCTCAACAAGGTAGATCAACACAGTGCATTTAACAGTGGGTTTGAGCATATCAGAGATGGTGAGGATGGCTATGTGGCAAGGCTTAGATCTGTTGTTCAAAGGGCTATGAATTTTCCTTTTTTTTTTTTTGCTTCATGCTCTTCACCTTCTCCTATTCACCTTCTACAGTTCACCTTCATGCTGTTCTCTTCATTATTTGAGAAATTATAAATGGCAAACTTTTTCTGTAAAGGACTTTTTAGTAAAAATGTTTTACTTTTGAGCCATATTATCTCTGTCATAATACTTGTGATATTGTAGTATAAAGGCATCCAAGTATAATCTGTAAATGAATAAATTATAGATAGATTTAAAGGACTATTTAAAATGAGAAGAGCACAAAGTTGAGACTAGAACTATAGAAAAAGAAAAGATATCAGAATATTTAAAGTGGAATAGTGGGAAAGGAGGCATAACTGTGAAAATAGTCCATGTACTCAGAAGACTAGAAGTAAAAGAATTGTCATTTGTGGGCAGAGTTTCAAAAAAAAGCAAGCTGACCTCAGTCAGGTGTCACGCTGTAGTGTGTTAAGGTAAGGATTGAGAAGTAGCCTTTAAATTTGGCACCTCTGATGGCAGAAGGTGAATCTATGCTGTTGAGATGTGGTGGTGTAGAAAAGCACTGAATACCAAAAAGAACTAACAGATATGTCTTAGAGAGAATGTAGCTCGACTGCTCCTGAAAGGCAACGATGATGAGGCTTCATCTCACATAACTTTGGGCATATTCCTCCTTTGAGAGGAATATCATACATAGAAAGGAGGAGGGTCAGCCAAGGAGAGGAAGATCCTCAGGGAGATGAATTGACACAGTGAGTGCAAGCTGTGAGCTCAAGTGTGTAAGGCATGATGAGGAGGATGGCACGGGATAGGACAGGATTCAGATCTTTTGTTCATACGGTTACTGTGAGACATACATGACACAGTGGCACCTGACAACAACAATAACAACAAAGAGCCTTGTCAATGATTTGCTGTGTTGGAGAATGATAGAAAAGTGGAGAATAGAAACACTGGCCAGTGATTGCTGCTTTTTGGTAATCTAACAACAGTAAAATTGCCTTCCTCGCCTCACCTGAGAATCACTATCAAATCAGTTGCCACTGAGTTAACTCTTATTGTGTGTCAGTATAGAAAGAACTGTGATGTATATGTTTTTCATTGCTTGATTTTTTTGGAAAAAATCTGGAATTGCCAATATCTTGGTTATCTCTTCATACAGTAATTAATCATTTGCATCCCCTAGGGACCCCAGGAAGCAGTATAAGGCCTGGAATATGAATTTTTTTTTAAAGTTCCCCAGATGATTCTGATTATATATGCTTGAGAATTACAAATATGGATTCTTTAAGCAAGATAGGCATTTTGGCTTGCTGTAAACTTGGGTTGGTGAATTGAAGTACCTCTTTTTCCAAATACAAAGCAATGATTAATAAAATAGTGAAAGAAAACCAATATAATAGAAATGGTACCAAAAAAATAGGTAGCCAAAACCGTGGATAACAGGGAGAGAGACAAGTGAAAATGGACTCATTTTTGGAAACCATAGATTGAGATAAGCTGGTATCAGAGATTCATTTTTTAGGACTAAATAATGTGGTCTTTAGAAACAATATTGATTATACAGTGCATTTATGCAGTTTATCGCTTCTCTGTTTGTGGCCACAGCATTAGTTGGGAATTGAACTTGAATTTCCTCCAGGGCTGAGGAGATTTTACCATTGAACTACTAGTGCTCCCAGGAACTTGCTATTTCAGAATATATCCTAACTTTGTTGCAAGGAAGACTCTTCTGATTTAAATAAACAACTGTAAGATAAATGTTTGAGAAATAACTGAGGAATATAGGACAAATATTTAATAATAAAAATCTAAATGTTAAGGTGTATTATAATTTTGTTAAAAGATTATATGTAATAGATTCTTAATAGTTGTATGAAAACCAAAAAGAATTTTTCTAAAAAAAAAAATCATTCCCCTTGTACCTAGTGTATATACACTTTATGAACTTTGTAATTAAACTAATGTAAAATAAAAAGAAGAAAGAGGAAAATTGTTAAATAAAGCCATTTAATGCTAGGAAAAATATGTAATAAAACAAAGCTATTCATACGAGATAACATATTAGTCTGAAAAAATATTTAGGATTTTCAGTGAGATAAATTAGAGAAGAATATCCCTTAAAGCAGTTGTGAAGTATAAATAGACAAAAATACCAGGTAGTCAGAGAAAGAATAGAAAGTTTAGGAGTAAAATATGTAATTAATTATACGTAATTAGGAGACAAATTTATTATTGAACGTTGAAATCATTAAGATGTCTGTTCCCTCCCAGATTAACCTGGAAACGCTATCTGACACCTTTCCAGTGTCAATCCAAATGCTAAAAGGTCCCCCTCCATGTTAACATTTTTTCAAGAGTGAAAACAACATTAAAAAAAGAAATTGAAGGGCATACCTTTCAAATAGCAGAATTTTGTTATTGAATTAGAGTAATTAAGGAAGACTTGGGTACAGACAAAACCAGTGGAACAGGATGTAGAACAAATTGTTATGTGGAAAATTTCTGCATAATGAAGGTGATATAAGTCAGTGGAGTCCTGGGTCAGTTACTATTATGAATTGAAGTATTAAGAGTCTAAAAGCTCCTAAAATCTCTTGCTCTTAGTTGTTTCTGCTTAGTAGTAACCCTATAGAACAAAATAGAATTGCCCTATAGGGTTTCTAGAGTTATAAATCTTTATAGAAGCAGGCTACCACAACTTTCTACTAAGCAGCACCTAGTGAGTACAAACTGGTGACCCTTTTATAGCAGGAGAGCCCTTTACCACTTTGCAAACCTGGCTTTTGCAAGAGTCTTCTCTAACATTCAGATTCATTGCTTTTGGGTTGGTTCTAGCTCATAGGACCTTTCATCATGTTTTTGATGCTGCAAGTTCTAAGAAGATGACTCATATTTTTTCTCCTGTGGAGCCACACTGGTATATTTGAACCACCAGAGATGAGCAGCCTTTGTATTAGCAGCTCAATTCTTTTACCATCAGAGCTTCCTAAGAACCCTATTACTGTTGTGGGCCATCAAGTTAGAAGCGACCCATAGCTGCCCCAATGGGTTTTCAGAGGCAGTTAATCGCTCAAGAGGAGATTGATTGCCCATGCTTTTCCTGAAGAGCAGCTGGTGGACTTGAACTGTGTACCTTTGGGATTGCAGCACTGATTCTTACCACTAGACCACCAGAGGTCCCTACAGGTCGTGTAAATGGCCTGTGCTTGGCTACTAACTTAATACACTTGACTTGATGGTATCTGCCAACAACTAACCTGAAAGAGGGGGTTTGAACCCATCCATTGTTGCTTCAGAAGGTCTGCAAGTCAGCTTTCATAAAGATTATAGTCAATAAAACCTTTTGAAACAGTTGTGCTCTGTAAACACAGAGATATCCAAAGGGAATAGACTCAGTGGCAGTGGATTTGGTTTTTTGATTTATGTCATACAATGTATCAAGAAAATAAATTCTCTGTCATTTAAAAACTTAGGTGACATAAGTGAAATTTAAGCCTATTAGAAGAAATATAAATAACTATGTTCTTACATGAAGGAAAAATTTTAAAATTCTTTATCAGTTATATAAGACCATTAGAGCTAGGTTATAAAGTAGATGGCTTACTGTAGATTTCAATTTTAGCACAATTTAGTTAGGACTTTAGGGGAGTTCTAGTGGCTTAGTGATAAGGAGTTGTGCAGCCAACCCAAAGGAAAGTGGTTTGAATCCATCAGCTGCTCCGTGGGAGAAAGTGGAGCAATTTCCTGCTGTGAAGTTTACAGTTTCTGGAAACTGGCTGTAAGGTCAGCTTTGAGTAGGTTCCCACTCCAAGGCACATAACAACAACAATAATAATGGCATTGGGCAAGCTATATAATCATTCTTTGTGTGTTTTCTTTTTTTGAATGATGATGATAGTAATAAGAGAACTCTTGGAGTGGAGCTGTAAGAATTAAAAGAAATAATCTATGTGTAGTGTGTAGGAAGATGACCACAATTAAACAGTCAGTCAGAGTTAACTGCAGTTATTGCTATTTTTTTGAAACTTAATTAACTTTATTTGTTATACAAAATACACTATGTGGTAGCCACTGCGGGAGCCTGAGTCCTCTGCACGGAGACCCTGGTGTGTCTTTACAAGAAGATCAGTAAATTCCTGGTAGGGAGACTTGGTGAACACAGTTTCTTTCCAGAGGTCTGGGGTCAAATAACTGTAGGTCTTGGACATGGCATCAGAGGTGGCCATGGCGAAGTTACCCAGGTTGGTTGTGCAGCCCCTGGTTGAGGTGTAGCAGCCATCAATTCCAGCTGTCTGCAACAGCTTCTTGGGCACAGGGGCCGAGACGATTCCACTGCCTCAGAGTGCAGGGATCAGTTGCACCAAAACAGAGCCACAACCACCGGTCACCTTGCAGGGAACAGTGTGAGGCCAATCTTGTTCCCCCAGTAGCCACACCACACAGGGACAATAGAGAGTTTGACCAGAATAATGGCCCCATGGATGGCAGGAGCCACCTCCTTGGAGCACTTGATGCCCAAACCAACATGGCCATTATAGTCTCCAGTGGCGACATAGGCCCTGAACCTGGTCCGCTGGCCAGCATGTGTCCGCTTCTGCACAGGCATAGTTTTCAAGACCTCATCCTTGAGGGACATCCCCAGGAATAAGTCAGTGATCTCAGACTCCTTGATGGGCAGTGGGAAGAGATAAATCTCCTCCAAGAATTTTCACATCTTTGACCAGACGGCCCAGTTGGATGACAGGGAGCCACTCGTCCTCGGCTTTGCCTCCTTGAGCTCCGCAACCCCATCCATGGCTGCAGCCCTGACCCCGCAGATCACTACCGAAGCCTCCGCGGAGGGCTCCCATCCCAGGGCCCCTGGACCCTCCGGGCTCTCCCCGCTGCACCGGCGTCATCTGCCATTTGGTGCTTTCTCGGAGAAGAAGCAGCTGTTATTGCTGTTGTTTTTAAAAAGTAAACTATAAAGCAAAGGATTGGTAAACCTGGTTTTCTTAAAAACTCTACAACCAAAAGTGGTAAAAAACCAGATAATTTATTCTTGATTGATATAAATGTTGTATATTCAACTGTAAGTGGTTTAATATTCAGGACATAGAAAGAAAATTAGTCAAACCAGTAAGGAAAGAAAAATTGTTAAGTGTGTGTGAGTCTGTGTGTGTGTGTGTGTAAAGAAATAAGTAACATTGGCCAAGTGGTAAATAAGTGGGTAAGAGTTGCTCATTCCCATAGTAATCAGGCAACACCAATGTAGTAGCCTTTCGTATTTACGGAATGCCAGGAAAACAAGTGTGATATACTAACTTTTGACAAAGGATGAGAGAAATATGACCTCTTTTACACTGACTGAAACAGTAAGTTGGTAGAACCACTTTGAAGAGCATTTTGTTAATATCTAGTTAATGTTACTAATGGCAATGGAAAGGAATAGGGTTTTGTTAGTTTTAGAAAGTATTGTGAGGCATAATTTCTTTGTTGACAGAGATGGAAGAATGAAATTGAGGTGAAAAATAGGAATACATTTTGAGTTGTAGAGTCTTCAAGTTGATTGGAATGACATGGTGAATAAGGAGTGAATAAGAATAGATTAAACAGAATAGTAGCATTCAGGGTCAAGGTGGGTAGAATAAAATTTGTAATGGTGCCAAGTCAAGCTAGTTGTATAATTTTTCTATTTTGCTCAGCAAGTCAGGGCAAGCTTTTTGTTTTCTGAGTCAAATTTACCTCACTTAACAACAATAGCCACCACCATCTATCATGGGGTGGGGGTGGGACTCTGAGCCTGGAATTCCCTGAAAGTATGTCCATCTTGTGGTAGATTCTTTCTCATGTATTCTCTTGATCATAATTTATCTAGTTTAGTTTCTGTTTATCTCATCTTCCTACTGTTTTCTAATGATTTTCACTGAATTTTGTTCCATCAGTACCATTTCTTGAATACCTTGAAGAAATTTTGGCATACTCTACTTAGATATGTGTGGTTAAATTTTTAGTTTTTGCTGTTCACGTTATTTTTGCCTTTAATGAAAGTATTCAAGTATAAGAGAAGAACTTATTTTAATTCCAGGCACCTCTGAAACATTTGAAATAATTAGAGATAAAATAGTTTATCCTATAACTCAATATCTTAAATAACTTAATTATTAATATAGTAAAACATGGAGGTTTTCTGCAAGTCTATTTTAGGAAGTGCTCATGTTTAGACAGTAAAATGTAGTAATTGTAGTGTGAAATACAATGTATATAAATTATGTAAGCAAACCAGTTTTTAAAAAAGTAATTGTGTGGCTTTAATGAAATGGTTTTCAAAATTGTATCTATGCTAATAAGAGTTATATTTTTATGTTTTAAAATGGTATAATCAGCATAATTATTATGCTTTTCTTTTTTTAATAGCAGAAAACAATAATTACATGACTACTAAATATTTCACTTTCTTTTTTTGTTACAGTGTTTTGCCAAGAAAATGTTTTGCACAGTCTTGAACATGTACTGTCCATGCTGATGGGACAAGATCCAATATGAATATAAATGATGGGGGAAGACGACGCTTTGAGGATAATGAACACACGTTACGCATATATCCTGGGACAATTTCAGAAGGGACAATCTACTGTCCAATTCCTGCCAGAAGAAACTCCACAGCTGCTGAGGTGATTGATTCTCTTATAAATAGACTCCATCTTGACAAAACAAAATGTTATGTACTAGCAGAAGTGAAAGAATTTGGTGGCGAAGAATGGATACTCAATCCAACAGACTGTCCAGTTCAGCGAATGATGTTGTGGCCTCGAATGGCTCTGGAAAATCGCTTGAGTGGAGAGGACTACCGCTTTCTTTTGAGAGAAAAAAATCTTGATGGATCAATCCATTATGGTAGTCTTCAGTCATGGCTACGGGTAACAGAAGAACGTCGCAGGATGATGGAAAGGGGTTTTCTTCCACAACCACAACAGAAGGACTTTGATGATTTATGTAGCTTACCTGATTTGAATGAGAAAACTCTTTTAGAAAACCTTCGAAATCGTTTTAAACATGAAAAAATTTATACCTATGTTGGCAGTATTCTGATAGTTATTAACCCATTCAAGTTTCTTCCTATTTATAACCCCAAATATGTAAAAATGTATGATAACCACCAATTAGGAAAACTTGAGCCTCACATTTATGCTGTGGCAGATGTAGCTTATCATGCAATGTTACAACGCAGAAAGAATCAGTGCATTGTAATTTCAGGGGAGAGTGGTTCTGGTAAGACTCAAAGCACAAACTTTCTTATTCACCATCTTACTGCTCTCAGTCAGAAAGGATTTGCCAGTGGAGTAGAACAGATTATTCTTGGTGCTGGACCAGTACTTGAGGTAAGTGTGCAAAAGTATTTTTAAACATATTGTAAAAACATTTTTTAAAGAAGTATTTGATAGATGTTAGAAGATTTAGAACTTTAGCTGTTTAGATAACTTGTAATTAGCAAGGGAAACTATGTTTGTTGTAGATTCTAATATACAAGTCTTTGAATTACAAAATTAGAACCATTCTTAACTTTTAGTCTTTAAGTAGAATTTATAGGTGCGTTGAAGCAAGTGCATATAGTTCCTGTTTACTTTAGTGCCTTTTCAGTGCTTTAAAAAGTTTCTATGTGCATTTAAAAGTTACTTTGATAAAGAATTTGTTGTAAATGAATTTGTTCAGTTGTTTCAAACTGGAGAGAAAAATTACTTAGTATTGGAGGACAAATCAGATGCCTGTATTCAGATTTAATTGCCTTTATAAATACGTATGTTCTCATAAGACATTTGGAAGATTGGAAAGCAAAAATGCCAGAGAGACAGAATGTGACAGTGATAATTTTTTTTGAAATGATTTTTCTTTTCATCATAGTAATGCAAAAGAAAGAAATTACTAGAATCATCTCTCTCTGAGGGGAGAGAGCAGTGCAGGACTACTCTCTCTAGGTAGTAGAGACTGCTAAGTGGATTGTGACAGTAGGTGGCTAGGGCAATATTCTTGCAAATGTATTTTTACCTCTGCAGTAGTGACATCTGTTCCTAGCATTGAAAATCTTAAGGGTTCATTTTTGAAAATGTAGAGAATATGGGGAAAATGTTTAGTTGTAGACATTTTAAGAAGTGATATTATCAAATGTAGAAAGAAAAAGAATGATATTTTAAGTTTTAAATCTCTTATTTTGTGAAATATGAGATACAGTAAACTGTACACATTAAAGTATACAGTTGAATGAGTTTGGCATGTGTTTTATTGCACTGCTAGTGTAAAAGATGGTACCGCTCCAGCAGTTTGAATCTTTCAGCGGCTCTGTGTGAGGCAGGTGGGCAGTCTCCTTTTGTGCAATTTTCAGCTTCTGAAAACCTGCTGGAAGGTCAATTATGAGTTGGTTCCAATTCAGTGGCAATGAGTTTTGAGACAGTCAAGATAGTGAAGATTTCTGAACATAGAGTTTATTCCTATCCCTGAATAACTCCTTCCTCACACTCCTTTGATTTAGAAGTAGCCACTGATATGCTTCTGTTGCTAGAGTTAGTTTGCATTACCTAGAATTTTATATAAATAGGTTCATGTAATATATTCTTCTTTTTTTGTGTCTGTATTTATAACTCTTTTTGAGATTTGTCCATGTAGATATTTCAGAAATTCATTGCCTTTTATTGAGTAGTATTCTATTGTATAAGTATACATAAGTTTGTTATATATTCACCTGTTGATGGGTAGTTGAGTTATATCTAGTATTTGGCTGTTACATGTAAGTATCTAAGTCTTAATGTGTAATAATATTTTTTTTCTCTAAACATAGAATGACTAGGTCATAAATAGGTATATTTGATTTTTAAGTCAAAGCTCTCATTTTCCCTAAGTGGCAGTATATATAGTTACAGTCCCATCATTGAGGTATGATAGTAAACAGTTACTATATCCTTGCCAATCCTTGATAGAATCATCGGTTTTAATTTTAGCCTAGTTGAAAGAAGTTGCATTGTAACCCCAAAGGCATGGGGTTAGAATTCACCAGATGCCTCTGCTGGAGAAGGGTGAGTAGTCTCTTTCCACGTGATTTACTGCCTCAGAAAACCCCCTGGAGGGTCAGCTGTCAGTTGGTCTAACACGATGGCACACAAAAACAATTTGATACATAAAAGGAGTTCTGGTAGCCAAGTGGTATGGAGCTGCGCTGCCATCCCACAGACACAAGGATAAAAATCTGTCAGCAGCTCCATTGAAGATAGATGGGCACTGCTCTCCTTTGTGGTTTATTGCTTCTGAACACCTGCTGAAGAGTAAGCAAAGAGCCAGTTCGGACTCAGTAGTGCATTACATATCAACTACAACAGCCTCTGGATGTCACAGTTTATACTCAACTAATTGAAAGATAGAGACCTCTAGTGGTCCCTAGGGAGTTGTACTGCTAATCCAAAGGCCACAGAGGTAGTCTAATTCATCAGCAAATTTGTGGGAGAAAAATGAGTAAGTAGTCTTTCATCTTGTGCTGTTTACAGCCTCAGAAATCAGTAGAGAATTAGTTAAGAGTAGATTCCCAGTTTTTGTTAAAATCACAATAATAAAAGAGAAGCTTCCCAACTCGACAGGAATGGATGGGTAAGTGAGTGGATTGAAAAGTTGATGGCTGAAACTCAGTGATGTTGCAGAATCAAGGCCCAGAAGTCTGCTTCCACAAAAGATTTCAGCCAAGAAAACTCCGACTCAGTTCTACTCTGTAACATGCGGGGTCACTGTTTGTCAGAATCAGCTCAGTGGCAGCAGCAGGTTTGGTTTAGTTTTGGTAATAGTTTGAGCTTGACTCAAGTGTGATGTAATTGTTGGTTTATTTTATTTCATGCATTTTTAATTTGAGTGAATGTTTACATACCATAATGATTTTTCATATAATCTTTCATAGACTTTTAAAATAACATTTATTACCACTGAGTAATGTAATTAATTAATTACAATGTCTGATCAATCCTTTATTGAATTGCCTTCACCTTCACTCACTTAACCTGTATTTGTTTTACTCTCCTGTCCTTCTCATCCCTGTTAGCTTTTCTAAGATTGATTCTGTGTATAAACCTTTCCCTAGGTGTCTGTAATGGTGGTTTTACAATATAACTGTCTTTTTTGGTGACTGATTGAAATCATTCAGCAAAATTTGTTCTAGATTCATCCGTGTTGTACAGTATTACAGGAATTCATGATCATTTTTTAGTGTTATTATCTAATACTCTCTTATGTGACTATGCTGTGGTTTTTTAAATCATTTATCTAATATGGCCACTTGGATTATTTCCAACTATTTGCTTTTTGTAAATGCTGCAGTAAACATGGTGTGTGTATGTCAGTTTGTGTCACAGCTCTTATTTCTTTGGGATGTATACATTGTTGTGTGATTGTGGAATCAAATTGCATTTCTATTCCTTTCTGAAGAAGCACCGACATTGCAATACCAAAAACACTTGGTTTGAATCCACCAGATGGTCCATTGGAGAAGGAGGGGCAGTCTCCTGTGCCAGTCGGATCTGATTCGAAGGCACACAACAAGTTAAAGACAAAACAAAACACCACTAGAAAAAACAACAACAAACCAACAAAAAAAAAACAAACAAAAAACCAAACAAACAAAGAAAGAAGCACCAAACTGCTTCACATACTGATTGCACTATTTTATATTTCCATCAGGATTCAGTCTCTCCACACCTTTGCCAGTATTTGTTGTTTGCCTTCCAGTTGAACTTTGTTGTTTTTGCTGGGGTCAGATGATAGCTCATTATTTTGATTTACATCCCTCTAGTAATTAATGATTTTGAGCATTTCTTCATGTGTTTAATATGTCATCGAAGTGTCTCCTTTGCTGAAGTGTCTGTTCAAGTTCTCTGCCCATTTTGTAATTAAGTTGTTTTCCTTGTTTGGACTTTTCTAGAAATATTACTGATTATTCTCTTGTTAAATGTCCCATAGGCAAATATTTTCCCCCCAAGTTCCTATGTTCTCTTTTGAAGAAGTTTTTTGATGCATATAGGATTTAATTTTCAAGAGGTCCTACACTTTCAATTTATTCTGTGTTAGTTATGTATCAGTTATATTTGATATTCTGTCTAAATCATAGCTTAGGGCTTCTAAGTTTGCACCAGTTTTTAAAAAAATTACCTTTATTGTTTTACATTTTACTCCAAGATCCTTGATCGATCTCGAGTTAGTTTTTATATTGTTGTTTCAGTATTCTGCAGATGGATATCCAGTTTTGCTGGCACTGTTTATTAAAGAGACTGTTTTTTCTTCACGAATGGATTTCATCTCTTTCCCAAAGATCAGTTTATCACAGGTAGATAGATTTATTTCTTAGTTCTCTGTTTTATTCTGTTGGTCAAGGTAACTGTCATTTTACCAGTACCAAGCTAGTTTGATTGCAGTGGCTGTGTAGTAGGTTTTGAGATCAGACAGTGTGAGGCCTCCTATTTTGTTTTTCTTTTTTAATACGATTTTTTAATCTGGTCTCTCTTCTCTTTTCATATGAAGGGAGTGATTACTTTTACAATCTTGTTGAAAAATGATGATAGGATTGAGATCAGATTGTACTTGTAAATTGATTTTGGTAATATTGCTACTTTCACAATATTATGTCTTACCATCCATGATCATGGCATGTTTTTTCACTTGTGTAGTTCTCTGGGTTCTTGTAGTTTGGTGGGTTTTTATTTGTGCTTTTGAATGCTTTCTCTCTCTCCACTGAGAGGAGTGTTGGCGGGTTGGTTTTATATATATGATTTGTCCTTCTGGAGGAGTTTACCTCTGTTCCTATTTTGTTGAGATTCTTTTATCAGAAAATAGTGTTGAATTTTGTCAAGATGTCTTTTGCATCAATTGAGATGATCACATGGTTTTCCTCTTTGTTTTAGTGGCAAGGTAGATTACACTGTTTTTCTTTGTATACTTGGTGTGAATCCCACTTGATCATGATAAATGCAAGTTTTTATATGATTCTATTCGGTAAGTATTTGTTGTGAATTTTTGTATCTATGTTCATGAGGAATGTTGGTCAGTTGAAGGATAATTTTCTTTTTAAGTGATATTTTTACTTGGCTGTGGTATCTGGGTTATTCTTGCTTCATAGAATGAATTAGCAATATTCCAAACTTTTCTGTATTCTGAAATCATGTGAGTAGAATTGATGTGAGTAGAATTCACCAGTGAAGCTGTCTGGACCAATTTTCTTCCTTTGGATTGTTTTAGGTAGTGAGTGAGTATCTGAACAGTTGTCCATTTCCTCTAGGTTTTAAAGTTTTTATATAATTCTTCATACTGTTCTGTTATTATCAATTTCATTTCAGTTGGCTCTATTTTTACATCATCCATTTCATTCCTAATTCATGTTGTTTGTGGCTTTTCCTTCTCCCTTTTTGTTGGATTTGCCAGAGGCTTGTTGATTTTATGAATTCTTCCCAAGAACTTTTAGTCTTGTTAATTTCTATTAATGCTTTTCTGTTTTCTGTTTTCATTTATTTCTGTTCTTTATTATTTGCGTTCTTCTGGAGACTATTGTCTTTGTTCTTTTTCCAATTGTTGGAGATGTTGGGTTGGGTGTTGTTTTTTTCTTTCCCTTTTTGAATAGATCTCTGTTTATTGCTGTAAATTAACCTCAGAGTACTGCTTTTTCTGAGTAGTGATTTTGGTACTAATTTATTGCAAGAAACTTATTTTATTTCTGTTTCTTCTGTTACCTGGTAGTGTTCAAGCAGAGTGCTAGTTAGTTTCCAAGGACAATTTTTGTCCCTTTGCTCTTCTTATTGTTTCTATTTTTATAGCTTTGTGATCTGAGAAGATTGTTTGTGTAGTACAGTGCTTTTTAATAGTTATTGAAACTTGCTTGGTGATCTAACATTTTATTCTGAATAATATTTCATGTGTACTCGAGAAGATTATATATTGTATTCTTGTTGTTTGTAGTGTTCTGTATAAGTCGTTGAGATCCATTTAGTTTTAATCTTTTGTGTCTTTGTTGAGTTTCTTTTGTATGAATTGTTAAGCTAGTCAGTTCCTCACCAGTCCCGAACACACCGTGCTCACTGCCGTTCCTTGGCGGAAAGATTTTTCAGACCAAGAACACTTTACTTGCCCTGAACTTCAACCTGGGGATTATCTCATCGTAAACCTACTGCTGTTCAGTTGATCTGATTTATAATCCACTTGATGGTGGTGGTTTTTTTGGAGTTAGAGAATATGCCATTCCTATGAGATCATTATGGTAGGAGAAATATTCACAATGAATAGTTTCTTGCTCTGTCTATAGTATGCTGTTCACTTCTTTTTTTGCTTATTTTGTTTCTTGAAGCATAGTATACATGAATTGTCAAGGGCAGTGCCTTTTTATTTTTTAAAAACAACTGTGAAGTATATTGAATTATAACTTGAATAAAATATACACGTATAAAACAGCTAAATGATTTTTAACAAATGCATATACATATCATACGGTGTGTACTCAAGGTATAGAATGTTATTATCCCAAATATTTTTTTTTTTTAAATTTCACAAACCTTTATGATCTGGATGTAACTGTGGTTAAACAGATTTTTTTTTTTCCTTGTGAACTGCTCTCTCAGCTGTGTTTTTTTTTTTTACAATTTTTTTTTTAATTGGGAAAAACATATTGGGGGTACAAGGAGGTGAGGGTTGGGGGCAGAAGGGTGAGGATGGGCCAGGATGCAGTTGCAGAGCTG
>NW_006399816.1:10266129-10266629 GCF_000299155.1 Elephantulus edwardii
TGCATAGGTAATCGTCCTCTTTGGCCTTTTTAATGCATAGGTAATCGTCTTCTTTGGCCTGTCCAAGGAAACCCAAACCTGCAGTTGGCAGGCATGCATTCCATCCCCCACCTCCTACGCAGGTGGCCAGCGGGGGTGCGCGCCCCACCCCCAGCGGGAGGCCTGCGGGAGGCGCGCAGCCCCCCCAGTGCAGGCAACTGTTGGGGGCGTGCCTCCCCACCCCGCCGCACGAGCACTCGGTGGGTGTGCGGCCCCTCTTGTGTGGGCGGCCATCCTGGCTCCAAGAATTCTCTTCAGTACAAGACCACCTTGTGGCAGTGTGGTGGCTTCACTGTACCAGTCTTGAGGAGGGCCAGTGCCCAGCATCCATCCTGGGTGAGGGAAATGCATTCGTTCAGGCTGTGGAAGCCTCATGGAGCTGCAGCAGCGGTCTGGTGCACCGCGGACTCTGCAGGGGGGTTTGGGAGCCACGAGACTCACCCATTTCTCCTTGGGAATCC
>NW_006399816.1:10267704-10271891 GCF_000299155.1 Elephantulus edwardii
TGCTTTTCTGTTAAATTTTGCTATACTGACTGGGGTGAGATGATATCTCATAGTTGTTTTGATTTGCATCTCTCTTAGAGCTGGGCATTTTAAACATTTCTTCATGTGCTTGTTAGCCATCTGAATGTCGTCTTTGGTGAAGTGCCTGTTCATATCCTGTGCCCATTTTTCTATTGGATTATTCACCTTTATCTTGTTGTGGTATATCTTTTATAGAATTTCATATAATTGGAGCTACTCAGTATGCATTCTTTTATCTAATTTCTTCTTATGCTTTATTTTAACTTCACCAGTATCAGTGTCTGTATTAAGTTTGTCCATCATTATTGGTAGGCAATATTCCACTGTATGATAAATACTTTGGGTAATAATTTCTATGACATTTTATAGTTTTCTTGAGTACTATATTTAACATGGACTGTAAGTTTATTTTTACTTGTGGCAGTACCATGTATTGCCGGGTAGGAGTGCACTCCATAGAGTTTCAAGGTTGTGATCTTTCAGACGTAGATTTCCTTGTCTTTCTTCTGAGACACCTCTGGGTAGGTTCTAGCTGATAATCCTTTGGTTAAGAGTTAAACACTCATTTATAACACCCATAAATTATAACCAGATTAAGGACTGGTTTGATTTTTGTGGGAAACACAGAGTTTTAAGTATGTGTGGTTACTTCATGTAATGGAACTTCCATTTTATGTTTGTTG
The DNA here is from genome assembly GCF_000299155.1 of Elephantulus edwardii. Taxonomy (NCBI): domain Eukaryota; kingdom Metazoa; phylum Chordata; class Mammalia; order Macroscelidea; family Macroscelididae; genus Elephantulus; species Elephantulus edwardii. Next base: position 10,268,409 of record NW_006399816.1, read on the forward strand.
TTGTTGTGCCATCGAGTTGCCCATGACTCATAGTGACCCTATGTACAACAACTCTATACCCTGCTCTATCCTGTGCCAATCCTATTGTCTCTGACACACCTACTTCCATCACTGCAGTCACTGAATTAATCCATCTCATCGAGGGTCTTCCTTTCATGTGCTGTCCCTCCACCCTCCCAAGCATGATGTCCCACTCCAAGGACTGGTCCCTCCTTGCAAAATGTCTAAAGTATGTCAGACCAAGCTTCAGAATCCATGCCTCTAAGGAGCAGCCTGGTTTCATCCTCTCTAGGTTGAACCTGTTTGTTTTCCTAGCAGTCCATGGTCTATTCAATACTCTTCTCCAGCACCACAGCTCAGCACTACAGCTCAAAGGCATTAATTCTCCTTCTGTAATCTCTAATCATTGTTCAGCTTTCTGATGCATAGCATGTAATTGCAAAGACTATGGTCTGAATCAGGCGCACCTTAGTCTTCAGACTGACATTGTTGCTCTTCAGTACTTTGGCGAGGTCTCTGACAGTATCCTTTCCCAGTGCAATTTGTCTTTTAATTTCCTGGCTGCTGGAACCAAGAATGTTGATTGTGGAGTCAAGCAAACGGAAGCTGTTGACAATCTCAATCTCCTCATCATCTTTCACAGTGCTACCAGTTGTCTCAGTGGTGAGAATGTTTGTTTTCATGATGTTGAGCTTCAATCCATATTGAAGGCTGTAGTCTTTGACCTTCTGAAGCAAGTGCTTCAGGTCCTCCTCAGTTTCAGCAAGCAGGGTTGTGTCTTCTGCATAATGCAGATTGTTGATGAGTCTTCCTCCAATCCTGATGCTACATTTCTTCACGGCAAACCCAAAAACCATGACTCTGGTAGTGTAAATCTACTAGAGGCTTTGAGGGAATAACGTAGGCAGTCTCCTCCCTGGCAATTTGTTATTGATACGTGTGGGAGGAAATTATCTGTCTTTCTCCTAGGAAATAACAGCTAATGGATTCACATTGCCTGCCTTTGGGTTGACAGCACAACTCCTTATCACTAGGCCAGCAGAGCTCCCTTCTCATGCAATTTACAGCCTTGGAAACCTATTGGAGGGTAGGCTGTGACCCAGTTCTGACTCGACCACAATGGATTTCACATACATGTGTATATTTTGTGCCATTGGCTTGGAACAACCCATAGCTATACTTGTAGTTTATTTTCTGTGGCAGTAAATTGCATAGGAGGAGATTACACCAAAATTTTCTGTCTATTGACTATGAAAGACACTTTAATGGTATTAAATAGTATTACTTTAAAAAAAACTAATATTTTTCTGAATACCATAAATAATGTCTATTTGACATTATTTGTTAATTATTTTACCAATCTCTGAATGTCAATCTAATGATGTAAATTAGTTGCTTTCCTTTTACCAGTTTTGACTCTTTAAACTGACTTAAACAAAACTTTTAAAATTTTTTTAAAATGAAACTAATGTGAATTGTTTATTTTGACAGGCCTTTGGAAATGCAAAGACAGCTCATAATAACAATTCAAGTCGTTTTGGCAAGTTTATTCAAGTAAACTACCAAGAAACTGGCACTGTGCTTGGGTAAGTTGAAGTAATTTCAGAGTATGGAACATGTTTATGTTTTTGTAATTGCCCTATTATAAGTCATAGATTCATGAGAGTAGTGACATTTGTGTCTGTATTAAAAATTTTTCTCTTAGTTTTTTTTTTGTGGAAAAATTCGGACCTCAGAAAAGTTAACATGCATACCTCATAAAAAATAAAACAATCATATACCCTTTGTTGTTGTTGCTGTTATGTGCCGTCGAGTCGCCTGCGACTCATAGCGCCCCTGTGTACAACAGCCCTAAACTCCGCTCTGTCCTGTGCCAATCGCACTGTCTCTGACACTCCCATCCCAATTATCCCAGTCACTGAATCAATCCACCTCACAGAGGGCCTTCCTCTCCTGCGCTGTCCCTCCACCCTCCCAAGCATGATGTCCCTCTCCAAGGACCGGTCTCTCCTCACAACATGTCCAAAGTATGTTAGACGGAGCCTCAGAATCCTTGCCTCCAAGGAGCCACCCGGTTTAACCCTTTCCACAAAACCCTATGTATTTACTTAATTATTAAGTTAATAATAATTGTTAATAGCTTTACATATTGAGTGGGTTTTTTTCTCCCCATGATTTTGGAGCTGATTCAGATTTAGGAACATTTAGGAAGGATACAGCTTTTCCTTCAGAACAGCCTCTTTACAAGAGTGCTCTCAAGCAGGTTTCTTTTTCTATCCCTTGGCTTCACTACCTTAGCCTCTTCCCTGCTTAGGCAAGTGTTCCAAAACTCTTTTTGGGTCTCTCAATTACATGCCATCCTTTCTCTGCCAGTAATCCTAAACCAGAAGGTTTTTGTCTGTAGATTTAGGGTTGGTAGACCTGTCTCTTCCGGCAAGTACCAAAAGGCACCCCACTTTGCCAGCAGATACTCAGCTTTCTCAATGCATAGCTCAGGAGCCCACAGCTCTATCTCCTATTCATCTCTGGTTCTTTACCACCTGTGTTTCTGTTGCTGCCAGGTCATTTTGTGATGCTTTGTGTCTTCTCCTGCCATCTCTCCCTTTTCCTCTTGTACCATCATCTTAGAGTCAAAAAACACAACACAAGTTCCCCAGTGGTCCCGTGGATCTGTTTCTTGCTTCAACAGTGTTTGAACGGAACAGACCCGGCAACTTCCCCCCTTTCAGCCTCCAACTGCCCTCCAACTTCACCTCCAGGCATAACCTTGGCACCATCTCAACCATCTCCTATTTTCAGGACCAGCTAACACATTTTTTTTGTCAGCCCCCAAACCTCCACCAGCTATGAGCTCTCAGATCCGTCTAAATTATTCTGCCGAAGCAGAAGCTGGCGTCAACCGTCTGGTCAACTTGCACCTGCGGGCCTCTTACACCTACCTCTCTCTGGGTTTTTACTTTGACCGTGATGATGTGGCCTTGGAAGGCGTGGGCCACTTTTTCCATGAGTTGGTGAATGAGAAGCGTGAGGGTACCGAGCAGCTCTTGAAGCTGCAAAACCAGCGTGGCTGGTGAGTCTTCTTTAAAGATGCCCAGAAGCCGTCCCAGATCAGTGGGGTAAAACCCTGAACGGCATGCAAGCAGCGCTGGCCTTGGAGAAGAACCTAAACCAGGCCCTTCTGGATCTGCACACCATGGGTTCTGCCCACACTGACCCCTATCTCTGTGACTTTCTGGAGAACCACTTCCTGGACAAGGAAGTGAAACTGCTGAAGAAGATGGGTGACCATCTGACCAACATTAGAAGACTGGGTGGCCCCCAGGCTGGGCTGAGGGGCCTGTGGGGACCTGCAGGGGGGAACCTCTGCGTCCCACTGCCATCAGCAGCAAGCTTCTCTATCCCACCCTGATGTAGAATCTTTTTTTTCTTTTTTCTATAATTTTATTAATTTTCATAAACATTTACAGAGATTTTGGGCTTCCA
>NW_006399816.1:10274542-10280431 GCF_000299155.1 Elephantulus edwardii
ATACCTGTTATGAATCCCACTTGGTCATGGTGGATTATTTTTTTTATGTATCGTTGGATTCTATTTGCCAGTATTTTATTTAGGATTTTTGCACCTGATGTAGAATCTTATCCACCCAGAAGCCCTTCACCCAAGCCTTGGACCAAATGAAACAATAAAGCCTTTTGTAACAGCTAAACAAAACAAAACAAAACAAAAAACCAAACACGGCACACTCATTCTTTCTTGATGAGGGTGAGGATCCTTTCCACCTCTGAGCTTACTCAGTTTAAGCTCACTGTTGTTGTTGGTATTATGTGCTATTGAGTCAACTATAACTCGTAGTGACTATGAACATTGGTTCTGATTCTTGCTCTAATTTACACCATCCTCTACAATAAACTTGAGCCTATTGTTATAGTCACTGTGTCAATGTATCTTTTTGAGAGTCTACCCCTTCTACATTGACCCTTTATCTTTCCAAGCATGGTGTCCTTCATCAGGGACATATCTCTAACAATGTACTCAAAATATTTGAGATGAAGCTTAACACAATCTTTGCTTCCAGAGAGCACCCTGGTTGCACCTTTTTCAAGACAGACATTTTTCTCCTCTTGGCAGTTAGTTCATAGGAATTCAGTTCTCTTTTCCAACACTGCAACTCAAAGGCAACAGTTCTTCTTATGTTATCCTTAGTCATTGTCCAGCTTTCAGATGCATAGCAAGTAAATGGAAAAAAAAAACATGGCTTGAATCAGGTGCACTTAGTCTTTTTTTTTCCTTGGTCTTTAAGTTGACATCTTTATTTGTCTGTACTTTGGAGAGGTCCCTGAGAGCTTATTTTCTCAATGTGATATGCCTTTTGATTTATTTTTTTAAAATTTTTATTGTGATTTTAATTAAAGTTTACAGAAAATTTGGGTTTTCATTCTTTCTTTGTTGCACATTTTCCTCTTTTCCCTTCCCTTCTCCCTTCTCCAGTCCACTTTTCAGTGCACCTCATGTTCCAGATTGTTGTCATACATATAATGAATGCCTAATCATATATTTCTTTTACATAGTTCTCCCCCTCATCTTTTCCAGTGCAGTATTAATTATCTATTCATGGTATTTCATTATTTTTAAATTGATTTGCTTACAAAGTTCGTATACATCTAATAGAGTGTGGAAATTATTGAACAGTATCATTAATATCACATGCAAGCAAGATTCTGCTGAAGATTATCCAAATACGACTAGAACAGCACATTAACAGAAAACTACCAGAAGTGGAGGCTGGGCTTAGAAAGGGTCATGGTACTAGGGATATTGTAGCTAATGATAGATGGATCTTGACTGAAAGCAGAGAGTACAAGAAAATGTCTTTCTGTGTTTCATTGATTATGCACGCAGTCATTTGACTGTGTGCATCACAATAAACTGTGGCTAACTCTGAGAAGAATCGGAATCTCCCAGAACACTTGATCGTGCTAATGTGAAATCTATACTTTGACCAGGACGTAGTTGTCAGAACAGAGCAAGGAAACACTGCATGATTCAAAATCGAGAAGAGTGTAAACCAGGGATATGGCCTATCTCCATACTTTTCCAACCTATGTGCAGAACAGATTATGCAGGAGGCTGGACTGTATGAGGAGAAGTGTGGTATCAGGATTGGTGGGAAGAATCATCAACAGTCTGCATTATGCAGATGATACAATCCTGCTTGCTGAAACTGAGGAGGACCTAAAGCACTTGCTGCAGAAGGTCAAGGACTGCAGCCTTCAATATGTATTGAGGCTCAATATCAAGAAGACCAAGATTCTTAACCACTAGACCAATTGGCAGCATCAGGATAGATGGTGACGAGATTGAGATTGTTCACAGCGTTATATTGCTTGTCTCCACAATCAGCACTCTTGACACCAGCATCCAGGAAATTAAAAGACGTATTGTGATGGGAAAGTCTGCTGTTAGAGATGTCTCAAAGTACTGAAGAGCAGTGATGTAACTCTGGAGACTAAGGTGTGCCTGATACAGGTCATGATCTTTGTAATCACTTGCCTGTGCATCAGAGAGCTGGACAATGACTAGGGATGATAGGAGGAGAATTGATGCCTTTGACCTGTGGTTTTGGAGAAGAGTGTTGAATATACCATAGACTGCTAAGAAAATGAACATCTTCATCCTAGAGAGGGTTAAACCAGGCTGCTACTTAGAGGCAAGGATTCTGAAGCTTGTTCTGACATACTTTGGACATGTTGCAAGGAGGGACCAGTCCTTGGAGAGGGACATCATGCGTGGGAGGGTGGAGGGACATTGCAGAAGAGGAAGACCCTTGATGAGATGGATTGATTCAGTGATTGGGGTAATGGCTGTAGGTGTGTTTGAGACAGTGAAATTGGCACAGTATAGATCAGGGTTTAGGACTTTTGTACATAGGGTCACTGTGAGTCACAGGCAACTCAATGGCACATAACAACAACAACAACTGTATTTCATACAGTCATTCTCATGAATTATTTATGGGCGCTCTGGTGGCCTAGGGGCAAGAAGCTGTGCTACCATCCCAAAGGCACACAGTTCATGGCCACCAGCTACTCCATGGGAGAAGGATGGGCAGTCTCCTCCTGTGCGATTATCTGCCTCTGAAAACCCTCTGGAGAGTCTGCTATGGGTCAGTTCTGACTTGACAGTAAAACAATAACAGCAATGAAACGGAGTTCACTCAGCAGAATGCTCTCCAGTCTTTCTCAAGTTACATAGTATTTTTCGAAATAATTGCTCCTGAGTGCTGCATAGTATTCTGTTGTGTGAAAGAACCACGATTTCTCAGTCTATTCAGTTGTGGATGGACATTTGGGGTGTTTCCATGTTTTTTCGATGGTGAATCATGCTGCTGTGAACATATGTATACAAATCTTCATTTGTGTCTCAGTTCTGATTCCCTTGTGGTATATTTCTACTAATAGAATAACTGGGTCAAATGACCTTTCTGTGTTCAGTTTTTTGAGGAAATGCCAAACTGTCTTTCAGAGAAGTTGTACCATTTTACAAACACCAACAGTGTATTAGAGTTCTCATTTCTCCACATCCTGTGCAACATTTACATTTATCTTGTTGCTCTGCTAAATTTTGCTACTGATCATTATGGTTTTGAATTGCATCTCTCTTATAGCTGGTGATTTTGAGTATTTCTTCATGTATGTGTCTGTTAGCCTTCCAAATATCTTCCTCTATGAAAAGCTTTCTGACTTTTGTCCATTTTTTAATTGGCTTATTTATCTTTTTCTTCAGGAGGCCCAGGAGTGTTCTGTAAACTTTTGTTATGAAACTCTATTCTGAGATGGTTTTATCAAATGTTTTTTCCAAGTCGGTAGGTTTTCTTTTCACCTATGGAAAAAGTTTTTGATGTGTGCAGGAATTTAATATTTTTATTAATTTTAATGAAAGTTTAGAAAGACTTCAGGTTTCCAGTCATTCATTGTTGCACTTAGGGATTTAATCTTTATTAAAGTTTTAAAAATTTTTATACTAATCTACTTATAAAGTTTGTGTACATTGTTTTCATAACAGATCTTTGCCTTTCTTTTGCCCACGCTTCCCTCCACCCGTCAAATAATACAGTCCTATGCACCCCCCGCCCTCTTACCCTGCTGCTCCCTGCTCCCCCACTTGGATCCTCCTACTCGTTCTACAATAATGATCTTATATCGTATTTGTCTTTATGAGACTGAGTTAGTTTACTTAACATAATGCTCTTCAATCCCTCCCAAGTTAGGTAGTGATTTATAAAATCATTGCTCTGGTGTGTTAAATAGTGTCCCATTGTGTGACTGTACCATAATTTCTCAGTCCATTCCATTGTGGTTGGACATTTGGGCTGTTTCCATGTTGCTGCGATGGTGAATAACTCTACTGTGAACATTGGTGTACAAGTGTCCATGTGTGCCTCAGTTCTCCTTTTCTCAGGGTATATTCCAAGCAATGGAATAGCTGTGTCATATGGAATTCCTGTGTTTAGCTTTTTGAGGAAACGCCAAACTGTCTTCAAGAGTGATTGCACCATTTTATAATCCCACCAACAGTGTACAAGAGTTCCTGTCTCACCACATCCTCTCCAATAGTTACTACTTGATGCCCTGCTAAATGTTGCCACTGCTACAGGAGTGAGATGGTATCTCATTGTGGTTTTGATTTGCAACATTCCTGTTGCCAGTGATTTAGAGCCTTTCTTTATGTGTCTGTTGGCCATCTTAATGTCCTACTCTATGTAAAGTCTTTCCATGTCTCTTGCCCATTTTGTAATTAGATTATCAGTCCTCTTCTGGAGGCACAGGAGTATTCTGTAAACTTTTGTTTTGAGATCCTTATCTGAGATTGCCAAATGTTTGTTCCTAGTCAGTAAGTGTTCTTTTCACCCTGTTGGAAAAAGTTTTTGATGAGCACATAGATTTAATCTTTCTAAGGTCCCATTCATCAGTTTTATCCCCTTCAGATTGTGCATTTCTGGCTCTTTTTGGCAGTCACTTCCTACCATCAACTAGGCTGTCTAGCTTGCTCCTAGTTGGTCTCTGATGAACTTTTGGGTTTTGGTCTTTATTCCCAGGTCTCTGATCCACTTTGAGTTTATTGTGGTGTAAGGTGTGAGATGGTGGATCCTGTTTCAGCTTTCTGCAGTAAGCAGTCCAGTTTTGCCAGCACCATTTATTGAAAAGGCTGTCATTTCCCCATTTGATAGGTTATATTTCCTTGTCAAATATCAGTTGACTGTAGATAAATGGGTCCGATTTTGGGTTCTCAGTTCTGTTCCATTGGTCTGTGTGCCTGTGGTTATAGCATTGTACTTGGCTGTTTTGGTTACTACCGCTGTGTAGTAGGTTTTGCAGTAAAGGGAGTGCTATGCCTCCCACTTCATTTTTATATTTCAGAAGTCCTTTGCTTATTTGCGTTATCTTTCCTCTCCAAATAAACTTCACAGCTTTCTTTTTGATTTTCCTAAACAATGAATTTGATATCTGTTTTGGGATTGCATTGAACCTATAGATTGCTTTTGGTGGGACTATCATTTTCACTATTTTGAGTCTCCCTATCCAGGAACAGGGAACATTTTTCCATTAATGTAGGTGTTTTATTATTTCTTGCACAAGTATTTATTCTGTAGTTTTCTTTGTACAGGTATTTTGTGTATCTAGTTAGGTTCATGCACCAAACAACCAGAGCCAAAGAAGAAGAAATAGATGATCAAACATGCAATCAAGATGCTTTGATAATAATGGGTGACTGGAATGTAAAAGTTGGGAACAGAGAAGAAGAATCAGTAGTTGGAAAACATGGACTTGGTGAGAGAAATGAAGCTGGAGATAGAATGATTGAATTTTGCACAATCAATGACCTATTCATTGCAAATACATTTTATAAAGAAACATAAACACAGGTTATACACATGGATTTCACCTGATGGTATGCATAGGAATCAGATCGATTACGTTTGCAGAGAAAACTGCTGGGCAAGCTCAGTATCAGCTGTGAAAACAAGGCCACAGCTGACTGTGGAACAGACCACCAGCTTCTCATATGTAAGTTTAAGCTGAAGCTGAGGAAAATTAAACTGAATCCACAGGAACCAAAATATGACTTTGAGTTCATCCCACCTGAATTTCAGAACCAGCTCAGGAACAGGTTTGAGGCCATTAACACTAATGAACGAAGACCTAATGAGTTGTGGAAGGATATCAAATGTATCATTCAGGAAGAGTGCAGACGGTCATTACAAAGACAGAAGAGAAAAAAAAGACCAAAATGGATGTCAGAAGAAACTGAAGATTGCACTGGAGCGCAGAGAAGCCAAAGCACAAGGAAGAATTCAAGATACTAAAGAGCTGAACAGAAGATTCCAAAGGGCAGCATGGGATGACAAAGGAAAATATT
>NW_006399816.1:10281602-10284759 GCF_000299155.1 Elephantulus edwardii
TATATCTGTGTTTCATTGACTGTGAAAAGGCCTTTGACTCTGTGGATCATAACAAACTGTGGCTGACTCTGAGAAGAATGGGAATCCCATTGATCGTTCTAATGCAAAACCTGTATTTGGACCAAGAGGCAGTCATCAGAACAGAGCAAGGAAACACTGCTTGGTTCAAAATTGGGAAAGGCGTATGCCAGGGATGTGGCTTATCTCCTTACCTTTTCAACCTGTATGCAGAACAGATTATCTGAGAGGCTGGGCTCTATGTGAAATGTGGCGTCGGGATTGGTGGAAGGTATATCAACAGTCTGCATTATGCAGATGACACAACCCTGCTTGCTGAAACTGTGGAGAACCTGAAATACTTACTGCAGAAGGTCAAGGACTTCAGCCTTCAGTATGGATTGAAGCTCAGTGTCAAGAAGACAAAGATTCTCACCACTGGACCAATTGACAGCATCAGGATTGATGGTGAAGAAATTGAGATTGTTAATTACTTTAGTCTTCTTGGCTCGATGGTCAACACTCTTGGCACCAGTATCCAGGAAATGAAAAAACGTATTGTGATGGGAAAGTCTGCTGTTTGGGGCCTCTCCAGGGTACTGAAGAGCATTGGTGTCACTCTGGAGAACAAGGTATGTCTGATACAGGCTATGGTCTTTGCAATCACTTGTTAGGCATCAGAGAGTTGGACAATGACTAGGGAGGATAGAAGGAGAATTGATGCCTTTGAGCTGTGGTGCTGGAGAAGAGTATTGAATGTACCATGGACTGCCAAGAAAACAAACAGATTCATCCTGGAGAGGGTTAAACCAGGCTACTCCTTGGAGGCAAGGATTCTGGGGCTTCATCTGACATACTTTGGACATGTTGTAAGGAGGGTCAGGTCCTTGGAGAGGGACATCATGCTTTGGAGGGTGGAGGGATGGCACAGGACGGGAAGACCCTCTATGAGGTGGATTGATTCAGTGACTGAGGTAATCGAGATGGGTGTGTCCGAGGCAGTGCAATTGGCACAGGATAGAGCAGGGCTTAGAGCTGTTGTACATAGGGTCACTATGAGTCACAAATGACTCAACGGCACATAACAACAACAACAGCAAAGTTAGGTTCATTCCCAAGTATCTCCATTTGTCATTGGCTACTGAAAATGATACTGCTTTCTTGGTTTCCTTCTCTGAGTTCCCTTCATTACTATAGAGGAATCCCACTGATTTTTGGGTATTGATCTTGTATCCTGCCATCCTACTAAATTGGTCTACTAGCTCTAACAGGTGTTTTGGTTTTTTTTGTTGAAACCTTGAAGTTTTTTGTATACACTATAATATCATCTGCATATAGTGACAGTTTAACTATCTCTTTACCCATCTGGCTCTAACAGTTTTGTTTTTTTTTAATCCTTGGGGTTTTCTGTGTACACTGAAATATCATCTGCATATGTTGTTGTCATTGTTGTTGATAAGTGCTGTCGAGTCATGATGACTCATAGTGACCCTATGAAAGAAAGACCTGAGCACTGTTCAGAGAGTTTCTGGAGGCAAGGCATTTCTGAAGTGGTTGCCCCTCCTGCTTCCAAGCTTGTTTTTATTGGTAAGCTCCACCAAACACTTTCCACTGTGGAAAATAATTATCACAGTCTTACCTTGAGTTGAAATTGATTTAACAGTAGGTAATACCAGTTCACCTGTTTCAAATAACAGATGCAGCCCTGTATGGGCTCATTAGTCTGTGTGCCAGGAAATTTGGAAGACCTGGCTACCTGACTGGAAAAGATCCATATTTGTTCCCATACCCAAGAAAGGGGATCCAACAGAATGTAAAAATTATTGAACAGTATCACATGCAACCAAAATATTGCTGATGATCATCCAAACATGGTTAGAACAATACACCAACAGAGAACTGTCAGGAGTTCAAGAAGGATTTAGAGGAGACTGTAGCATCAGGGACATCATTGCTGAATGATGAATCCTGGTTGAAAGCAGAGAATATTAGAAGAATGTTTATTTATGCCTTATTGACTTCAGAGACATTAGACTGTGTGGATTATAACAAACTAAGGCGAAAATTGAGAAGGATGGGAATCGAGAACACTTAATTGTGCTCATGAAATCAAAAGAACACTGTTGTTGTATACTTATTGTGCTCATGAAATCAAGGGAACACTACCTATTTTAAAATTAGAAAGGCTGTGTGTCAAGGTTGTATACTTTGTCCATACCTACTTAATTTGCATGCTGAGGAAATCATTCAAGAGGTTGGATTCTGTGAAGAAGGATATGGCATCAAGATCAGAGGAAGACTCAACAGTAGCCTGTGGTTTGCAGATGAAACAACTTTGCTTTCTGTGAAAGTGAGGAGCACCTGAATTTCTCATTGCAGAACGTCAAAGAATAACATCTTAATATCAAGAAAGCAAAAATTCTCACCACTGGACTGAGAGGCAACATTGTGATAGATGGAGAAAAGACTGAAACTGTCCATGTCACTTGGGTCGACAGTAAACACCCTTTGTACCAGCAGTCAGGAGATCAGACATAGTGCATTGGAAAAGTCTGAAATCAGGGACTTCTCCCTATTACTGAGGAGCAGAGATGTAATTTTAAAGGATTAAGGTCTGCCTGATTTGGACCATGGTCTTTTCAATTGCTTGCTCTGCATCTGAGAGCTAGACAGGTAAGGATGACAGACAAATAATTTGATGCCTTTAAGTTGTGGTGTTGGAAAAGTGCACTAAAAGGACAGATCAGGTATGTCTTGGAGAAAATACAGCCAGAATGCTACTTAGAGGGAAAAAAAACCCCCACCAATTTCATTTCATATACATGTTCTTAGGAGAGGGTGTTCCTTGGAGAGGGCCGTCAAGCTCGGAAGGAGGAGTAGTGGAAAAAAGAGGACGGTCTTCAGCAAGATGGATCAATACAGTGACTGCTGCAATGGACTCGAACTTGTGAGAAATAATGAGGATGGAACAGAATAGGACAGGGTTCAGATCTTTATTTTGTAGGGTTGCTGTGAGTCATACTTGACTCTGGCACTTAGTAACAATAGTGCTGCTAGTGTCTGCTCTTTGAAATTTTGGTGAATTTTAAGAGTGTCTGGCTCATGATTCATGAGTTCCTTGTTTTTCAGTGCAGCATAGTATTCCATCGTGTGAATATAA
>NW_006399816.1:10285189-10290323 GCF_000299155.1 Elephantulus edwardii
TAGTATTCCATTGTGTGAATATTCCACAGCTTCTCTATCCATTTGTTTGTTGATGGGCACCTGGGTTGTTTCCAACTCCTTGCTATTGTGAACAGAGCCGCAATAACCATGGGTGTGCATATATCCATTTGTTTGTTGATGGGCACTTGTGTTGTTTCCAACTCTTTGCAGTTGTGAAAAAAGCCACAGTAAACATGAGTGTGCATATATCTGCTTGTGTGGCAGTTCTGGTTTCTTTTTGATTTTCACAGCATATTCTTTCCATTTAATTTTCTCCCTCATGCATTCATTGTTGCACAGTTTCCTCCCTTCCCACCCTCCCCAAAATAGTAAATTTTCTATTACCACTTAAACTTTTGCAATGATTATTTGTCTGTTGAAATTCCATTTTGGTAATTTATGATTTTTGAAACACATGCCTTTTAATATTTTTTCACCTCCTCTGATGTCTACTTTGCTTATCAGAGTCAATGGTTGGCATGGACAGTTAAGCTCTTGACTACTAGCTGAAAGGTTGGTTGTTCAAACCCACCCAGAGGGAAACTTGGAAGATAGGCCTAACTATATGCTTCTGAAAGACTGCAGTCTGGAAAACTTGCTGAAGCAATTCTATTTTTCAAACATGGATCATTATTAGTTGGAATTAATACCACCACCAATCCTGTCTTTATAATTATGAGCTCTTTTTTGCTTTTTCTATTGTTGTTATTCTTTTTATTTCTCCTTCCTGTTTGAGACTTACATTCCATGTTTTTTTAGAAACTAATTTTTTATTTTGGTAATCATTGTTAATTACTTTTCCTTTTATACTTGTATTCTAATGTTCTTTCCCCAGCATTTATGGCATTTATGAGATCTGTGTTTTTATTTTTGTGACAGTGTATAAATATGGATCCATCTTTGTCATAAACCCAGCAATTACAAACTATTTAGTCATTACAAACCGTTTACTAAAATATTTTTTCCTTTTGCAGTGATTTAGTAAGTCAGTTTTCTTATAATACTACTTGCTGATTTGTGCTTTTCCTAGATTTTGTAATCTTTTTTTGGTTGGTTTGTCCGTTTTCATGACATTATCACACTTTTTAAATTACAGAAGCTGTATGATGTATTTTAGTATCTGGTGGGGATGATTTTCCCCTCATTTATTTATTTCTTTTTGAAATTTAATTTGTTGAAAATATATACAGCAGAATATACACACATTCACCAACTTCTACATGTACAGTTCACTTGACATCAATTACCCTTATGTTATACAACCATTTTCACTCTCCTTTTCTCAGTTTTCCCTTTGTCATTAACATAAACATATTGTTATGTGCCATCAAGTCTCCTATGACCCTATGTACAACAGCCCTAAACCCTGCTCTATCCTGTGCCAATCTCACTGTCTCTGACACACCTACCCCCATTACCCTTGTCACTGAATCAATCCACCTCATTACTGTCCCCTAAATTTTCTAATTTTTCAAATTGCTGGTGTCAATTTGATTTTCCTTTCATTTGTTCCCCCTTAACAATTTTCTAACAATTTTTACATGTTTATTTTTGTCATATGCTTCAAAACTCAGCTTGTCTGAAGTCAGGGATTGGAGGGAATCAAACAAACTTATTTACTAGAATTCTTATTAGAATAGTGGTAACTTCATATAATTAATTTGGGAAGAGTTCCTTTCTTTGTGCTATTTAGGAGCATTTAAAAATTTTTACAGTTTTTTTTGGTCCTGTTTATATTTTTGTTACTATTTCTCTTACCATTCATAGGTATATTATCATGTCTGTAGAAAGAAATAGCTTTACTACTTTTCTATTCTTTTTTTCTCTGATTATTTTCTGTCTTGTTTGACAATTTACTTTTTTTTTCCCTCTGGAACTTAATTCACTTTATTTGTTATACAAAATCCACCATGTGGTGGCTGCAGCTGAAGGCTGAGTCCTCTGCACGGAGATTCTGGTGTGAATTTTTACAAGATAAGTCAGTGAATTCCTGGTAGGGAGACTTGATGAACAGTCTCCTCCTAGAGATCTCTGGAATCAAGTAGCTGTAGGTCTTGGAGATGGCAATAAAGGTGGCTGTGGCGAAGTTGCCCAGCCAGGTAGCTGTGTGGCCCCTGGCTGAGGTGTAGCAGTCATCGATTCCAGCTATCAGCAGCAGCTTCTTGGGCCAGGGGCTGAGACAATTCCAGTGCCTTGGGGTGCAGGGATCAGACCCACCAACACAGAGCCATAGCACCCAGTCACCTTGCAGGGAACGGTGTGAGGCTTGCCATTCTTGTTCCCCCAGTAGCCACACCACCCAGGGACAGTAGAACTCTTGGCCAGGATAATGGTCCCACGGATTGCAGTAGCCATCTCCACCCAAGCCTACATGGCCATTATAGTCTCCAATGGCGACAGAGGCCTTGAACCTGGTCCACTGGCCAGCATCTGTCTGTTTCTGCACAGACATAATTTTTAAGACCTCATCCTTAAGGGACATCCCCAGGAAAAAGTCACTGATCTCAGACTCTTTGATGGGCAGGGAGAACAATAAATCTCCTCCAAGGATTTGCTCTTTTTATCTTTGACCAGACGGCCCAGTTTGGTGATGGGGAGCCACTCATTGTCCTTGGCTTTGCCTCCTTGAGCTCCGTCGCTCCTCCCATGGCTGGGGCCCCGACCACGATCCCACAGACCACTACTGAAGCCTCCAAGTAAACCACAGTGGGCTCCCCTCCCAGGGCCTCTGGGCCCTCCCACTGTACCAGTATCATTTGCCATTTGGTATTTTCTCAGAGAAGAAGGACGATTTATTTCTAATACAGTGATAATTCTTGTAGAGATGGTGAGTGTTTTTGCCTTGTTTCTGACCTGGAAGGCTTTCCTTTCTCCCCAGTAAGTAAAATTACAGAATTTTGGGCATTTTTGTCTTGTTAAGGAATTAAGTATAAATTTTTATTTTCTTGAATGTCTTCTCTATTACCAATATTGTATCAAAAGTCATTTTGAAACTTGAAGGTGGTTGTTGTGTGCCATCGAGTTGCTTGTGGCTCATTGTGACTCTTTGTACAACAGTCCTGAACTCTGCCCTATCTTGAGCCAATTTTATTGTCTCTGACTACCTACCCCTCATTACCCCAGTCACTGAAGCAATCCTATCACCCAGGGTTTTCCTTTCTTATGCTGTCTGTCCACCAAAGGAAATGAATGCTGAATGAAGTTAGAGAGGTGAACATAGGATTTCAAAGGGCAGCTTGAAAAGATGAAACAAAGTATAACGAAATATGCAAAGAACTGGAGTTAGAAAACCAAAAAGGAAGACTGTCTTTTAGCACTTTTTAAGCTAAAGAAACTGAAAAATAAATTCATGCTTCTAGCTGCAATAATTGAGGATTTTACTAACAAAATTTTGAATCATTCAGGAGGCATCAAAAGAAGATAAAAAAAGGAAGATGGATGGAATACACACAGTTATTGAAGTGAAAGGAATTGGTCAGCACTGAACCATTTCAAGAATTAGCATATGATCAAGAACAAATGATAATAAAGAACAAATGATAAGTAAAGGAAGAAGTTTACCTTGTACTGAAGATATTGACAAAAATATAAGGCTCCAGGATTTGACTGAATACCAGTTGACAAGTTTGAACAATCAGATGTAGCCCTGGATGTGCTCACCAGTTTATTTCAAGAAATTTATAAGACAGCTACCTGGCCAACTGACTGGAAAAGACTGATGTTTATTCTCATTCCCCCAAAATATGATGAAAGAGAATGTAGAAGTTTTTGAACAATATCATCATTATCCCATACAAGGAAAATTATGCTGAATATTTTAAAAACATGACTTGAATAGTCCATTGACGGGAAACTTAGAAACTCAAAAGAGATTGTGGTAACGGATAATATTGCTGATGTCAGGTGGATCTTGACTAAAAGCAGAAAATACCAGAAAAATGGTTTTTTTGTGTGTGTGTTTTATTGACTATACAAAGGCATTTGACTGTGTGGATCATAACAAATTATGGCTAATATTGAGAAAAATGGTAATCTCAGAGTTACCTAATTGTACTCATATGAAATCTATGAAATCCAAGGAATGTTTAATATTCTTCTCCAGCACCACAGCTCAGAGGCATCAATTCTCTTTTCTATCATCCTTGATGTTGAGCTTCAATCCATATTGAAGGCTATAGTCTTTGACCTTCTGAAGCAATCGCTTCAGGTCCTCTCAGTTTCAGCAAGCAGGCTTGTGTCTTCTGCATAATGCAGGTTGTTGAGGCTCTCTCCAATCCTGATGCCACATTCCTCCTCATAGAGCCCAGCCTGCTGGATGATCTGTTCTGCAAATAGATTGAAAAGGTATGGAGATAGGATACATCCCTGGCGTACACCCTTCCTGTTTTTGAACCATGCAGTGTTCCCTTGCTCTGTTCTGACAATTGCTTCCTTGGCTTAAAAGCTGGAAAATTGTGTATCAAGTTTGTATCTGAGCAAATAATTTGAGAAGCTGGACTTTATGATGAAGAATATAGACTCAGGATTGGAGGAAAAACTCATTAACAATCTACCTTAAGGAGATGACACAACTTGACTTGCAGAAAATGAAGATTTAAAGCACTAACTGCAGAAGATCAAAGACTACAACCTTCAGTATGGATTTCATCTCAACATTAAGAAAACAAAAATTCTCACTCTTGGAGCAATAGGCAATATCATGATGGAGAAAAGATCGAAGATATCAATGAATTAATTTTACTTAGATGCATAATTTGTGCCACTAGTAGCAGCAACCAGGAAATAAAAACATGTACTGCATTGAGAAAATTTACTGTCAGCGACCTCTTTAAAGAGTTGAAGAGCAGTGACCTCATTTTAAAGACTCAGGTTCACCTGGTGCAAGGTGTGATTTTTTCCCCCCAGTTGCTTCCTATGTATCTGCAAGTTGATCAGTAAATAAAGATGACAAAAGAACAATCCATGCCTTTGAATTATGGTGTTGGACAAGAGTATTGAATATTCCATGGAGTGCCAAAAGTACCAATATGTTGGTATAATTGAAAGAGCCTTTCTAGTTAAAGTTTGTTGTTGTTATGTGCTGTCGTTTGCGACTCATAGCAACCCTGTGTACAACAGCCCTAAACCCTGCTCT
>NW_006399816.1:10290888-10299795 GCF_000299155.1 Elephantulus edwardii
GGTCCAGTGGTGAGAATTTTTGTCTTCTTGACATTGAGCCTCAGTCCATACTGAAGGCTGCAGTCCTTGACCCTCTGCAGTAAGTGCATGAGGTCCTCCGTTGAAGTAGGTTTAAATAATAATTCTGCTATTCATTGACTTCATTATCTCACTTTTTTTGAGCTTTGGTTTGTATACTTGCAGAAATGGAGGCAGTAATATTTATCATACAGTATGAGTTGAGAATTTAACATGTTAACACATTGCTGCAAATGACGGCAAATATGTTTCTAAACATGGCTGTCAATTTAAAAAGTGTGTGCTAGTTCCTGACAGTTCTATCCGGTTTCTGTAGTGATGTTGGTGTGGTTGGTGGAAATGGCTATGGCTTTTACCTCTGAAGGCCCACGTAAGATTGATTTTATTACTTGTACATATTATGAGCTAATTGATGTCTGTGGTTTAAATTTACCTGCTGTCCTGCAGGAGAAACATAAGGCAATCTGCTACCTTTATGATTTACCTTCTTAGAATCCAGATAGAGATTTTTAGGAACTTAAGTTATAAATTTACCCTATCATAATAGTATATAAAACACAGTTTATGGTAAATGTGCTCAGTCTGGATAATAGTAATCTTTGTGCTTATGTATGTATCTTCTCTTGTGTTTTTAGAGTTTCTTCTTATATCAACCATTTTATGTATTTTTCTTCTAGCGCCTATGTTGAAAAATATCTACTGGAGAAGTCCAGACTTGTTTATCAAGAGCACAATGAACGGTAACATATGTTTCTTTGTATTTGTGTTGTAAAGATTGACTTTTAGTCTCTTTGCGTATTATGATGCTTTCTTTATATCATGTATAACTTCATGTCACTTTGCTATTTTCTATAATGAGCAAACTAACTTTTCTAAGACTACTAGAAGATTTTTTATTGAATGTTGAGTGACAGGGGTACACAGCCTGGAATGACATTTCTGCTCAGAAATTTAATTGCCTGTCTAGGGATGTTGACCTTTCCAGTCTAGGGTTTGGATGCAAGCAGAGCACCCAGGCAGAGGTAGCAAAGAGAAAGTCACCTGGATATCTTTGATACCCAAGAATGGAACACAGCATGAAGAGTGTACTTATCAAATGTGACTGTGATGGTTGCCTACTGAGAGGCAAAGGGCCCCAGTCAGAAGTGACGTACTCATTACTGCTGGTTGCAGAGCAGGCCTGGCACAATCTGCTAGCTCCTGAAAGGGGTCTCTTGAGTGTAGAGCCCTGCTCATTCTCTTGGACCACATCAGAAGGACTGGGCCTGTTCTCAGATGGAGCTGGATCAGACTAAGGAAATATTAACACTGCCAGGCACCTGGTGGGTGGTGGTAGAAAGTGATGCCACTGGTCTCTAGGAGGGAGTGTAGAATAAGAGGGGTGATTGCACCTTTCTTGTTGTCAGACAGCTGCTGATAATGGATGTTCACAGGTTGACTAGACCATTGTTTAGAATGGCCACACAGTATTTTCTGCAGTTCTGGGGTCCATGAGCCTTTTTATTTAATTCTGAAAATTCATTTTCTTCCTTTAGTCAGTATTTGAAGTACTTCTTTCTCTTTTGCTTTTCAACTCAGGATTCCAGAATTGCTATCTCCATTTCTTTTGTTGTTTTGATTGAGGAGGGTTATGGGATCCCTTCTGCCTACTCTGCTATCTAACCCAAAATCTGTGCTGGAGTTTTTCCAAACCTCTGTGGGGATCTCATCCCCTGGATTGTCCTTTTAAAATTTTTTTAATATTTTATTGTTTTGCCTAACAATGTCAAACTCACTGCTTCAGATAGCTATGACATTCACTAATTGCCTATAATTGTTTTTAACAAACCCTCTGAGAAATGGTTTTGTCACAGTGAGGGAGCTCTGAGTCATGTCAAATCAAGACAGTACTACAAATGGCGATTTTCTGGTGGTAGTTCAAGTAATTACAGATCTCTGAGAATGATACCTCATTTTACCCCTTTGATATCTATATAGTTTTCATTGTAACTACAGGCTATTGGTTTATAATACTGGCTAATGGAGAATCAGATTGATTTTTCACTGCCATCAAGTTGTAACTGAGTCACAGCTAACCCTCCAGTGGGTTTTCAGAGGCTGCAAATTACATAGGAGGAGAATACCCATCTTTTCTCCCAAGGAACTGCTGGTGAATAGAATTGCCAGGAGATTAGACAGACTCTGGGGTAGTAGTGCCCCTCCCTAAGGACTAGGCCACAATGCTAGTTCCTGGAGAAGCAGATAGTGCAAATTAAAATCCCACAGAAGTTGTCATTTTTACTAAGATTTAGTTGTTTTTCTTGAATACACGTTCTTTGCATGACTAGAAGCTTTGATTAATTCCCAGTTTTGGAAGAGTTGATTTTGATAACTTTGCCATTTTCCTCATTGCTTTCATGGAAGAGAAAATTTTCACCTTTCTTTATAGCATAAAAATTAATTTTAAATCTTTTGTGTATTAGAAGTTATTAAAAGAAGATATGTTTTACTTCCCAGTGCTTTTATTTTAAATGATAATGGCAAATTACATCCCTTTTAATACCATAATTTTAATATTTCCAACAGGAATTATCATGTATTCTATTACCTCCTGGCAGGAGCAAGTGAAGAAGAGAGATTAGCATTCCATCTTAAGCAACCTGAGGAATATCATTATCTTAATCAGGTGAGAGTTTTAAAAAAACAGTCTTGAATACTTTTTTTCCTAGGATTCTTTTTGTCAAACCTATTAATGAGTGTCAACTTGCGTTTTCATATATGTATTTTGAAAATGTATGTGATACACATTTTTTAATTTATTACCCTCATGTCAGTGCTAATAGGTTACATGTGAGCTTTTTTTTTACATTGTGGTACTTCAAAAATGTTAAGCTGTTTATAGATAACACTATATTAGAAAAATGCTTTATTTGTTCCAGACTATTTCCACACATCAGGAAGGTAAATGTTACTAATAATTAATTTATGTTCTGTGCAAAATTTATCTAAACTTGATTTGCATGTTTTTGATTCTAATATATGTACATACATACATACTTTTTGCATGATACTGTGTTTGATTGTAGTGAGAGACTGCTTTTTAAAAGAAAAAATTGTAAATGCAAAGTGAAATTCTGCTAAATCTAGTGACTTAGAAAATTTAGACCTTCTTTTAAAACTCAAAATTAACCCCTAACATTCCAAAATTAAATTAGTATTTCTCTAGATTTTTCACTTTGTTGGTTTTTTCAGTTTTATTTTTACTCTTTATGGAATTTTTAAATCTAGTATTAATGATATTAGAATAACAAATCATTTAAATAGTATTTTGTCTATACCTTTATTTTCTGATGATTTGAGGCAAGCTATAGTGATCATGGGGAGCATTTTTATGAATGCTTTATGAACAAATTGAAATTGTGATCATGTTTTAAAAATTTTAACATTTATCTAGGGTATCTAGGGCTGTGAAAGTAAAGTTTTAGACTTCCCCAAGATAGATTGTTTAATGTTTACTTGACATCTTGAAATGACTTATTCATTATTAATATAAATTAATAACACTTTTCTATATATATGTTGTTTTTGTTGTTGTTAAGTGCTATCAAATCATAGACAACTCATAGTGACCTTATGAATGAAAGACCTGAATACTTGTGTAACTTTCATCATTACTCCAAGTTCATAGGGTTTCCACAGGCAAGCTATTTTGGAAGTGGATGCCTCTCCTGCTTCTAAGCTTGTTTTAATCAGGGAGCTCCACCAAACACTGTCCACCATGTTTGATCATTACCACATTTGACACATCAGGATCACAGTGTTCAGCATCCACGAGTTAATCTCTGTACAGCAAATGGACAGACCAGTGCTATACTACCTAAAAGAATGTTTGACAAAAAGCAATTTGGGCCCTCGGGCCCAACCAAATTTAAGAACCAAAGCATGGTTCTAACTTCATGAGCCTCCATCATTCCACATTCATCCATAATCAAGCATTCTCATTGGCTCTAACCACCCAAAAACCAAGCCAAAGGTGGGTGATTTTAATCTGCGTTCCTCAGGCCTGGTTTTAGTTGTTTTTTGTCAAACAACTTCTTGGTGGTATAGCATTCTTCTAGGTGGTATAGCACTGATTGTTGTATTAAGTGAGTCCAGGGTTCGTTATTCTAGGTCTTTTTGTAGTTAAGTGGCTGTACCATATATATTCTTGTCATAATACGAGTTTCATAGAGACTCAGTAGTTAATACCAGAGTCATTGAACAGTAGCAGATATGGGTGAAGTAAATAGTATACTTGCTCTCACAGTCTGAATATTTATACTTAGTTGTTTGTTGTTTTATGCTGCTATGCAAAACAACTTTTCTTTGGATAGCAGCAGGGTACTCTGCACACTGTTTATTAAAGAAGATTAGAGAAGTTGTGATAACCATTACTTCTACCTAACTAATCTGCCTTACTTTCAGATAACAAAGAAACCCCTCAGACAGAGCTGGGATGATTATTGCTATGACTCTGAGCCGGTCAGTACAAGTGCCTAATATTCTGTGTTCCTGTTAAAGGATCCTCATTTTGCACATTTTACTACACCCATCTCATTACTTAGGCAAATACAAATACAGATTTGTAAATACAGTAAAGTAGAATTGAGGGAGGAAAAATCAGTACATTTTTAATTTCCTTGAATGGCATGATTTCTGTGTGCGTGGTTTGTTGATTCAAAACCAGCCTGTTGTTTTGCACTTTTTTTATTTTCTAATTTTAGTCCATATTAAAAATCTTTAGCCATAATAAAGATCTTTATGAATAGTTGGTGATTTTCCCCTCTTTTAGTTTGGAATTAGATAAGCTATGAAAACCTTAAAATAACACACTAACACATTTATCTATAACTGTCTATTAATTAAAAGTGAACTAATTATGTATTCTTCCAGGATACATAACATGTCTGAGTCTTCATTCTTTATTGTAAATAAACATGGTTACAGTTCTTACTGCATGTGAATACAAAATTCACTAATTGCCCCTTTTTTAAATTAACAAGTGGTAACAACAACAGGAAAAAAGTCAGCTATGAGTAAATATTTAATTGCTAGCCGAAAGGTCATGCGCCTCTGGCAGTTCACAACCAGCCTGCCAATCTAGCAACCAGCCATTCATGGTGAGAACAATGGACAGTCTCTTTCTATGCAGTTTACAGCTTAAGGGTCAGCTGTGGGTCGGTTCTGACTCCATGACAGTGATTTTTTTTTTTTAACAAAAAAATCAGTTGTGAGTATAACTTAATTTTTTTCTTTACAGTGAATGTTTGATATTATTAGAATATCATATTAAATCAAGAAACTTATAATTTCAGACTTAGCATTATATCAAGCAAATATTCATTTTTATTTTTAGATTCTGATAGATTTTAGTGGAGAAAATTTAACTTGGTTGGTTTTATTCCTTTTCAGACATTTTCCCTTTTAATCTTTTCACTTATTATACCAAGTGGCTGTATCTCATTGGGAAATAGTTAAAAGAGTGGGAAATGGCGAGTAAATTAGATTGCTAGTACAGAATTTACCGTGAATATGGGTGTTCATCTATTATTATTCAGAGATGTCAAAAGTAACTAGAATTTGATTCGGAAATGTCATATTTTTACGTAAATGACATGTGCCATCTGTGCTTATTTGCCAACTATTCCCTTTTCCTTGCAAGCATTTTCTTAAGTGCTAATATGATAGTTTTTATTTTAAGTACTTTTGCATATTTAAAACTCCACACTTTTGTCATAGAGTTGATGGTGATTGATAAGGGTCCGTTAGGATAGGGATTGAGCTGCCCTGCAGGGTTTCCAGTGCTATAGGATTTATAGAAACAAACTGCCACATCTTTTTCCTTGCACTGTCCTTTTCTTTCTTTTTTTTTTTAAAATTTTATTTTATTGTTATTTTTGTGTGTCTGTGTACTGTCAAATCAGATCTGACTGGTACAGGAGGAGATTGTCCCTCCTTTCCCGGCAGAGCATCTGGTGGATTCGAACCATGGGCCTCTGGGATTGCAGTGCAGCTTCTTGCCACTAGGCCACCATGCACTGTCCTTTTCCTTAGCAGCCAAGAACTTTATAATTATACCTTCCTTAGAAGATATTTTTTTAATAATTTCAAAGCTTATGTTGAATTTCGTATTTAATATATTCATCAGATCACTATTAAAATGCTAGGGTTTTTTAATTTTATGAATAATTGATAATACTCGTAGAGCTGTGTTAATGCTGTGTTAATGCTGAAAATCATTAATGAATAAGTTATTGAGTACTTCATGAAACATTGCTTAGGAAGTTGGGGTGGTGTTAGGTGCCAGTGAGTCAAGTATGACTCCTAGTGACCCTGTGAACAACTGATCTGAACCATGTCCTATGTTTTGCCATCCTCATCATCTCTGACATACTGGATCCCATAGCTGCAGTCATGTATTAGTCTGTCTTGCTTAAGATCTTTCTCTCTTTTGCCAATCTTCTACCTTTCCATCATGATGTCCCTTCTTATAGAAAAACCTCTGTTTAACTATAAGCCCAAAGTATGTATGAAGTTTCATTATTCTTGCCTCTTTTTCGTCATTCTCGCCTCTCTAGTTAAAAGAAGCATGTTGGCTATACTTTCTCCAAGACATTTTTGGGGCAGTCCTAGGGATATTCATTATCTTCTCCAGCACCACAACTCAAAGGCATCAGTTCTTCTGTTATCCTTATTCATTGCCCAGCTCTCAGATGCGTAGCAAGTGATTGAAAAGACCATGGCTTACATCACAGATATCTTAGTTTTTAAACTGACAGCATTGCACCTTCATATTTTGGAGAAGTCCCTGACTGTGAACTTTCCCAGTGCAACATGCCTTTTGATTTCTTTACTTTTAGTACTAAGGATGTTTACAGTGGGTCCAAGTAAATAAAATTATTGATAATTTTAGTCTTTTTAGCATCTATCATGATGCTGCCTCTTGGCCCAGTAATGAGGATTTTTGTCTTTTTGATCTTGAGATGTAATCCATTTTGAAAACTGTAGTCTTTGATCTTCTGCAGCAAGCATTTTAAGTTCTCCATATTTGTGGCAAGCAAGGTTGTGTCATTTGCATATACAAGTTGTTGATGAGTTTTCCTCAGATTCTGAATCCACATTTCTCTTCACAAAGTCCAGCTTCCCCTCTTCATGAAGTCTTGTTAGGAAGTAGGTATTAAAACAGTAAATTTAAATGAGAAAAATTTTTCTTCCTCAACCTGTAATAAAGAGATAGCAAATACTTTGTAGATCTTTAGATTATGTTCACAGTAATAATGTTTGGTTTGTACAAAAAGAGAATTGCAAGGACTACTCTTAAGAAGTAGGAGTGGCATCCACTTCCTAAACAACATGCCTCTTGGAACTCTACAAACTTTGACGATAGTTACAGAAAGACTTTTCAGGCCTTTTGTTCATAGGATTGCTATGAGTTGTGCTTGACTCAACAGCAGTCAGCAGCAACTCTAAGAATGGAGCAGTACTTACTTCATACCACTATTTTTACAGATTCATGAAGTAAAAATTTTGAGGTTTTTTTTTTTTGTATTTCCACATGTATATCTTTCTTTTACTGGCTGTTATCCTATTTTACGTAACCTTTTATATTATCTGTAATAGAGATGTAACAGAATTTTTTTTATATTACATAAATCTAGGCCCAAACTCAGTTTCTTTCTGTTCTAAAAATTGTCTCTCCATCATCTAGCTCCCTATCTTGCTGATGGTAACTACTTAAAAGGTAGTAAGTATTTGTAAGATTAAGCAATGTTTTTGTGTGGAATTGAGCCCTTAAATACTCTTTAAAATGCTAAAGAACCACTCACAGTCAAACTTGGTCATTTAAAGTATTACAATATTTTTGAAAAATTGCTTATCCTTTCTCATAAGTTACACTTGAGACTTTTGCTTCGGTGACTGTGAAAGGGATATGGCACTAAATACTTCTGGTATTTTGGTAGGTATGTATTTATTTATTTACCATCCTTGATAAAAGCTTTCTTGACTTTGATTATTATATATAAATAGTCCACCAGCTCTAATTTACATTTTTAAATTGGTGAATTTATCTAAAAATGTATTTATTTATTTTAATCTTACAAAAGCAGGATTGCTTCACAGTTGAAGGGGAAGACTTGAGGCATGACTTTGAGCGTTTACAGCTGGCCATGGAAATGGTAGGATTTCTTCCCAAAACACGAAGACAGTGAGTTTATTTCCTGTATTTTTTTATTGTTTTTTTATATAATAATTCCTTTACATTATGTTTCGTTCATATACATCGTGTTTTATACAATCTTTCATTTATATTGTGTTTCATACAATTATTCATATTCTATTTTGTCAGTAGAGAAGAAACATAGTGTGTATTTGAAATATTTCTCTTCATTAGTTCCTTTGAACAGTTTTCTAACTTATTACTGCTCTCATTTCTCCTCCATCTTGAACGTTAACCCATTAGATTTATTTTTCAAAATGATTTATAGTGAATTAATTTTTTGGGGTCATAAATTATTTGTAATTATGAAAGCTGGTGTTCCTCTTCCTATAAACTGGACATTAATTAACTTGTGCATATAGTTTTGGAAACACATAGTACTTCTGATGTCTGTCCATGAACCTTAGCTTCTTGCTTTCTATATCGGTAATCTCTGTTCTCTAATACTAAATCATGTATGTTGTTGTTCTTGGGTGCCTTTGAGTCAGGACCAAACTATAGCTGACTCTTCAGTGGGTTTTCAGAGGCAGTTATTCACACAGGAGATTGCCCCTCTGTTTACTCTGTATATGTAATTTGTACCCTTTTCTACCTTAAATATTCTACTTTAACCAAACATATGCTTGTATTGATTATAATTTTTATTTTTTTAT
>NW_006399816.1:10300830-10343609 GCF_000299155.1 Elephantulus edwardii
GCAACTTTTTGAGAAAGCGCCATACTGCTTTCCACAGGGGTTGCACCATTTTACACTCCCACCAACAGTGAATCAGGGTTCCAGTTTCTCCACAACCGATTATAATTTTAAACTTTTTTTACAAGTGTTTGATTTATTGACAGCAATTACAATAATTGGCCGTGCAGTTCCACCCTAGATTAATCTGGTATTTGTCACCTTTTAACACCTTCTTTCTCCCTCCCTCCTGCTCCTTCTAGACTTTATTCTCTATATTTTTCTTGTCTCTTTTATATAAGTAAGGCTATACGATATTAATAATTTTTTACTGACTTAACCACTTAGCATAGTGTCTAGCTCCATCTGTATTTCACACTTCTGCTTGTGACAGTGTCTGTAATGGTGTGCTCAAGTATATCAGAGATGCTGACAATGGCACAGGATAGGGCAGAGTTCAGATCACTTGTTTTATAGGGTTACTGTGAGTTTTTGTCAACTCAGTGGCACTTAGCCATAGCAACAACAAC
The DNA here is from genome assembly GCF_000299155.1 of Elephantulus edwardii. Taxonomy (NCBI): domain Eukaryota; kingdom Metazoa; phylum Chordata; class Mammalia; order Macroscelidea; family Macroscelididae; genus Elephantulus; species Elephantulus edwardii. Next base: position 10,301,337 of record NW_006399816.1, read on the forward strand.
TCGAAAACGTATTTTGTTCACTGTAAATCATAAATAAGAAATGTAAAAAGCCTTAGATGGTAGATGTAACAGAAAAGAAACTGGTGAGAATCAAGAAGCCCTCTGGTGGCTTATTGGCAAGGAATTGTGCTGCCAACCCAGTTTCCTTCAAATCCTTTCCTTCAAGTCCCCTAGTTGTTCTGCAGGAGAAAAATGGGCGATCTCCTCCTATGGGATTCCTACATCTGAAAATCCTCTGTAGAGTCAATTATAAGTTGTTTCTGACTTGGTGGTACGTTGTACCTCCAATAATGATAATCAAAGACACCATAGCCATGCCAGAAAAATTATCTTTTTGTATGTGATTGTGAAGTAGTGCTGATGAATATGTCTGATCTGATTTGTATTATTTTTATGTCATGATTGATAAGCTCATACTAGATATCAAGGAACATCAGTTTTACCATTTTCTTGTTTGTTGTGCTGACATCCTTGCTATGAATTGTCAATCAGCAGATTCTTTACTCTTTTTAGGAAAGTTGAGTTTTTTCTACTGACCTCAGGTTTACTTTTGCAAACTCTCTAAACATAGCTTTGCAGACAGCTGTAAATTTGACATTTGAATTAATACTTCATTGTTTTAGAGCAATATTCATGTCCTGGTTACCTTTCTGTAACCTGTGTTTTTTTTCTGCTTTGTGTAATTGAAGATATTTTGACATTTAGTATAATTACTTAAGGGAGCTCTGGTGGCCTAGTGGCAAGAAGCTGCCGTGCAATCTTAAAGGCACGTGGTTTGAGACCTTCTGTGCAGTTAACTGCCTCTGAAAACCCATCGGAAGGTCAGCTATGGGTTGGTTTTAACTCTGTAGTACACACAGTGATAACAACAAGTATAATATTTATTGTTATCTCTGGTGGCCTAGTCAGTAGGAGATTGCACTGCCTGAATCTACCAACTACTCTGCCTGAGAAATATGGGTAATACCTCTGTGTAATTTATAGCCTCTTAAAACCTGAATGAGGGCCAGCTTTGGGTCAGTTCTGATTCCTCAGCAATAACTTTGTCTTTGAACTGAATGCAGAAGGAAAAACTTTTTGAGAACATACATCCTTTTTCATATTTATCAACCTTTTTTATATGACTATATTACAGTAGATTGTTTATATTGCACTGTATTTTCTGGAGACTTTATCACATTATTTTGTGTTTGATAAAACACTTAGGTCTTCATTATTGAAACTTAAATACTGAAACTATTGCTAGCAGCTATAAGAACTGCTAAGAATAGTTTTTAAATGTGGCTTCTGAATTTGTGTTTGTTTTTTACTTCCATTATTTTTGAAAATGTTTCAGTTATTTTATGATTTTTTCCTTTATAATTGACTTATATTTTGTTTCTCATATAAATGATTCTGATATTAAAGTTTTAAATGAGAAAGGAGATACTGATTCAAGCAAGATTACTGAAAATATATTTGGTAGGTACTTAAAGCTATATCTTTTTAAAATTTTTTTTTAATATAATTTGTGTGTGTGTACTGTCAAATCGGATCTGACCATTACAGGAGGAGATTGTTCCTCCTTCTCCAGCAGAGAAGGTGGTGGATATAAACAACGTACCTCTGGGATTGCAGTGCTGCTTCTTGCCGCTAGGCCACCAGAGCTTGGCAAAGCTATATCTTTGTTTTAATAAAAATACTGTTACTTTTAGGAAAATACATAGTTAAAGTCTCATAAATAAACCATATTTATCCTTTGACATTAACTGGACAAGAAAACAAAGGCCTGTATATATAAGGATTTTTAAGAAGGACTTTTAGGAGGATTGCTTATTATTTTTAGATGTAGGCAAGTTTGAATAACCTTCGTGAGACATTTCATTGCAATGTAGATACCAGAATATGATGCATAGAGAATGAGAAAGTGAAGGCAAGGATGATTAATAAATGTCTTTGAAGTTTGTTTGCAAAGGTAAAGAGAAGATGTGGGATCTAAGGTGAATTTTATTAAAATAAAGGGAAATAAAAACGAGACTAGTTTGATGGCAAGCTCTTGTAGCTATAGCTCAGAGATAGGAAAATGGGTGTAGTGAGATTTTTTAATTGACTGGACTGGGTTAGATGGGAGAATTAGTTCTGGACTAAAGGGAGGTCATGTGTTCCTTTGAGACAGGAAGGAAGACCAGAAGGGTGAGTCTAGTTGTAGATGTTTTACAATGGCAACTTTGTAACAGTACAGACAGTTCTTGGATTCCTAACTGGCTTTTAAAAAATTTGTAGATCAGTCAGAACAGGTGCACACAGTTCTTACTTAGCTTTACTTTTGTGCAAATAAAAGACTTGAAGTCTTTTCAGTGATATAATAGCTACATAGATAGTAAGTGAAAGTCAATATGATGAATTTTTTATGAATAGACCTTAATTAACCTCTTCGAAAGTGAGTGAAAATTTAGATAAAATTATGTTTCAAAAGTTTACAGTGTTGTGCTCAAAGATGTTGGCACACAGCTCAAAGGTGTTAACTGACTCCATGACATTGAATATATGTAGGTGACTCTCCACAGTCCTGACAATAATCTGATCTTATGTATTAGGTTCCTGAAAGGGACCTATGCCTCTTTTGATTCTCCCATTCCAGAACTTTGAGCTATGATTTTTCCTGTTCTAGTTATCATGAAGAATAATCCAAAATATAAAAATCTCAGCCTGTTCCTGGTTTTCTTTTTTGTCTATGACAGATAATTTTAAGCCCTGCATTAAAGGACATCATTACATCAGATATTTGTAACCTAGAGACTGAAGTAGCTTAAGTTTTAAACTTTTTCTTCAAAAAAAACCAACCTAAGGACTTAAAAAAATGATGTAGGAAATGTATTTTTATTTATTGTGATTTTTAATGAAATTTTGCAAAATGTTGGGTTTCCATTCATTCATTGTTGTACATTTTCCTCCCTACCTCCCAGTATAATTTTTAAAAAGAAAATATTCATTCATTGTTGAAGTAAACATCTCTTAAAACGACCTAATTCTTTAAAAAAAAAAAAACACTTAGATATTCGGTAAAAAATTAACAATTCCAAGACCTTTCCTTTGAAGATCCTAATTTATAATAGATTGAAGTAAATGGTAGATCATTAAGTAAATTAGGCAGTGGTAAGAAGCCCCTCTAACACAATCATGATAAATATGATATAATAAGGGACATGTAGTAATGAATAGCTTTTTGTATAGTTCCTTAAATGTATCTTAATAAAAAATTATTTAATATATTTTTAATAATATAGTAATATGTCAGAGAAGGATGGACAAGCTCTTCCCATGCAATTTACTGTCTCTGAAAACCTGCTAGAGGGTCAGCTATCGGTCAGTTCTATCTTGACAGTGAACAACAACAACATACAATGTATATTTTAGAAAATAATATATAATAAAATATATTTAAATAATAAAATTTTTTAAAATGTTATTTTATTATTTTTGTGTGTACCATCAAATAGAATCTGACTGGTACAGGAGGAGATTGTCACTCCTTCTCCAGCAGAGCATCTGGTGGATTCGAACCACGCATTTCTGGGATTGCAGTGCAGCTTCCTGCCACTAGGCCACCAGAACTCCTAAATAAAAAATTTTAATGATACTTACTCTCTTATTTATTTCTTTGAAAATGAAATAATTTTTTTAAATTAATTTGATTAAATTAACTGATTAATTTTCTTGACTAGAGTTTTGCAGTGAGAACACATGCAAACTGTAATTCATAATGTATTTCTTTTTACAGGATTTTCTCCCTTCTCTCAGCAATACTGCATTTGGGCAATATCTGTTATAAAAAGAAGACATACCGGGATGACTCCATAGATATCTGTAATCCTGAAATACTGCCTATTGTCTCAGAATTATTAGAAGTGAGTCATAACATTCTCAGTTGTCTTTTCTTTTCTTTTTTTTTAAATTTTATTATTTGAGTGTACTGTCAAATCAGATCTGACTGGTACAGGAGGGGATTGTCCCTCCTTCCTCGGCAGAGCATCTGGTGGACTTGAACCGTGCGCTCCTGGGATTGCAGTGCAGCTTCTTGCCACTAGGCCACCAGAGTTCCCCTCCTAGTTGTCTTTTCAAGTTCAGAGTTAATGTCTCATTTTTTTTATTTTGTGTAGCTATTTTATAGGTATAAATGGATTAATGTTTGTCATTAATAACATTTCTCCAGAAGGTGTGATTTCTCTTTATTAACTGCTTTGTTTTACTGAATATTTAGAATATTTAGCCTTCTGTCATGGATTGAATTATTTTCCCTGAAAATATTTTATCACCTTGACTAAGTGACTGACCACACCGTGATTTCTCAATACAATGTAATTATCCTATGTGTTTTTATTTGTTTTTGTTCTTTTGCGAATAAAATTGTAAAGATAGATTTATTAGAAATTTCCGTTCCCAAAGGGATAGACGAAGGGAGATACGGAGGGGAGACTTACCCTGTGTGTTAAAAGCAAATTCTAAAAGCTTTATGTTTATGAGGCAGGATTAGAGGTCATCATTCCCCACAATGTGATCAACCAGTCAGTTGTGAGGGAATCAGATTGTAGGATGCAGTACCTTTTCATGGCCCTGATCTTATGAAAGTGAAGTTTCCCTGGAGTGGAGCCTGCCTCACCTTTGTTTAACACAAGAGATAAAAGTAAAAAAGAAGCAAGCAGAGAGTACACACCTCATTAATACTAAGAAAGAGGATCAGAAGTAAAAGATTTTTTTTTATCAAAATACTTGTGCTGAGAAGTTCCATAACAAGTGGAAGGCCAAGACAGATGGAAATTTCCGGGGACTACTGGGCTTAGATGCTGAAGGATACAAAGACCTTCCTCTAGAACTGACTGAAAGAGAAGACCTTCCTCTGCAGCCAATACCCTTAGTTTTTACTTCTGTTCTAATTTATAAGAGAATTAATTTCTGTTTCTTAAAGCCTTTTGTAATATCTTTTGTTATGATAGCACAGTAGATAATTAAAACATCTTTCCTTGCTCAGGAATTTATAATAATTTTCTTTTAAAATAAATGCTTTTACTCTAGACTTTAAAGTTCTGGACCTATGCTAATTTTTCTCCTTTGAGATTTTTTTTTATCATAGAAAGATAGTAGTTAGATTATTACATATATGGTTTGATGGAGAGAAGAAAAAGTATTACTTTTCTTTCTTTCATGAGCTGAACAAGTTTTAAAAGTTCAGTGCTTGGAAAAATACATCATACTGGGAAAAGTGAAGGATCAGAGAAAGAGAGGAAGCCCCTTTTCCACAGTGACTGTAACAGTGGGCTGGAACAAGTAAGAAATCGTGAGGCTTGCTACAGGATAGAGTAAAATTTTGATCTGTGATTCATAGGGTCACTCTGAGTCATAGTTGATGGCACAGAAAAACCAAAATAAAATCAACATCTCCTACGATACTTCTTCCTGTATCATGTTATTTATTGCTATATTCTTTTGTTTTGGAGTGATGCTTTTCCATGTTGTTCCAAATAGCATTGTTTCTTTTAGGATTTTTCAGCTGACAGGAAAGCATTTTGTGTATGGAGTATATAATATATACCTATACTTCTGAATGTAACTGTATAAAGTGTATCTGTATAAAGGTAAAATATGAGTTAATCGTGATGCCTGAAGTACATTGCCGTATGAATCATTCTAATTTGTCCTCTTTGCACATCTGTAAATTTCCCTTTCAGCTGTGAGAAACCAGACTCTTAACCATCTACCATCCATGTCCTTAATTGTTAAATTCCAGTAACGTCTGTTAGAAATTTTATCTACACCTCTGTGGAAAGCCCTTTATGAACTAGAATAGTTTTGGTTTTGTATCATGAAGTTAATTGTTTACTAATTTATGTCCATTTTAGGTCAGCAGTTCTCTTTGGGAGCAAATAACTACTGCTTACTCTAACTTCACAGAGTTAATTTTTCCCCCCTGTACCTGACTAAACATTCCTTATTAACTTTAATGGAATAAGTTATCCTGATGAAAGGTTTAGGAGAAGGGGGCATATTAGAGTGAATTAGAGCTAGAGTCACTCATTGGAAAGAAGTTCTACCAGCAGGTAGAGTGTGGGTCTTGACGTCCACAAAGATTAGAGAACAAGTCATATTTCAGCCAGACATTCCAGGTGATACTTTAGTCAAGCATTTAGTATTGTGGCAACACAGGGAGTTGTGTATAGTGGTATTACTGCTAAGGGTAGATATTCAGCAAGTTCCAAGTATTTAGGTCCTTGTGTAATATTCCTTCTGGTGGAACGCGGTGAAGCAACATAACTAAAAGAGGAGCTCAAGTATTGATTACAAAAAGAGGAAACTTAGTTCTGAGAATTAGTGCTATATTGTTAGAGTATGATTAACAGCAAATATGATTTGATAGTAGATTTTCTTTTTTAACTCAAGCCTCTTAAGTTCCTTCTTGTTTCTTATGATTTCAATTTGCTCTGGAAACTGAGATTTGGTACTATGCAGAAAGAAGACAGCTTGGTGATAAAACATAGATTTTAGAACTAATGTTTTAAAAATAATAGTTTCATTTTTATATAACTATTCCAATTATTTTCTCATGGTACCCTCAGGCAAAAGTGAAGTCTTTTGTTTACTAAGGCCTGTGGTGGCCTACTTTATTGGCTGAAAATGACGATGATATGAAACACTTGCTGCAGAAGATCAAGGACTACAGCCTTCAGTGAGGATTATATTGCAGTATCAAGAAGACAGAGATTTTCACCACAGGCCTAATAGTCAGTATTATGGTTGTTGTTATGTTATGGTAGACGGACAAAAGATTGAAGCTGTCAGTGATTTAATTTTGCTTGGATCAGCAATCAACAATCAATACCTTAAGTACAAGTAGTCAGGAGATCAGAGACATATGTATCAGGGAAGTTTGCAGTCAAGGACCTCTCCAGAATACTGAAGAGGAATGATAACAGTTTGAAGACTAAGTTGTACCTGATTCAGGCCATGGTCTTCTCAGTTGCCATCAGAGAGATAGACATTGAAAAAGGATGACAGAAGAATTGATGCCTTTAAAATATGCTGGTATGTCAAAACATCAAACAAGTGCAGCGTGGAAAGCATACGGAGTGCTCCTTGGAGGCAAGGATGACGAAGCTTTGTCTTTCATACTTTGGAGATGTAGCAAGGTGAGGCTATTTCTTGGAAAGGGATATCATACTTGGAAAGATGGCGGGTCAGTGAAGGAGAGGAGGACCTCCAACGAGATGGATTGACTCTGTATCTTTACCCAGTGGGCTCTAGTGTATGAGAGATCATGAAGATGGCATAAAGCAGGGTTCAAGATGGCTATTCATAGGGTTGCTATGAGTAGTACTTAACGCTATGGCACCTAACAGCAACAATAACAGTGGTGGCCTAGTGGTAAGAAGCGGCATAGCAGTTCCAAAAGCATGCAGTTTAAATCCGTTAACTGCGCCATGGGAGAAGGATGGGCAGTTTCTTCCTGTATGATTAACTACCTCTGAAAACCCACTGGAGGGTCAGCTTTGGGTCGGTTTTGACTCAAAAGCACAAAGCAGCAACAATGAAAGCAGATAGCAACATTGTGATAGAGAAACTATCAAAGCTGTCAGTAGTAAAATCTTGCTTGGGTCCGCAGTCAACACCCTGGGTACCAGCAGTCAGGAGATGAGGAGACATATGTGTTGTGCAAGTCTTTTGTCACGGACCACTGCAAAATACTGAAGGACAATGTTGTTACTTTAAAGACTAAGGTCATGATCTTTTTAATCACTTGCTATACCGATGAGAGCTGGACAGTAAATAAAGATAGAAGAAAATTTGATGCCTTTGAGTTGTGATATTGGAGAAGAGTACTGAATATCCCTTGGGATATCAGAAGAACAAACAGATATGTCTCGGAAAAAGTGAAACAAGAGTGCTCCTTGGTAGCAGAGATGGCAATGCAAGCTTCATCTTTCATATTTTGAACATATTGCTAGGTAAGGCTATCTAGGAAAGGGACATCATGCCAAAGAGAAGAAGATCCCCAAAGAGATGAATTGACACAGTGACTGTAGCAATGGGCTTACGTGTGTCAGAGATGATGAGGATGGAACAGGATAGGACAGAGTTTAGATCTGTTGTTCATAGAATCTCTGTTAGTCATATTCAACTTAGTGGCACCTAACAACAACATAGGGGCAAATACCTAAAAGTGGTTGAAAGATGAATAAATTCCAGTAGTAGATTGAATATGAAGAGTAGGGTCACTGTGAGTTAAAGTACACTCAGTGTCAACAATAATAACTAATATTTACCCTAACCCTAACCTATAGTCAACACTCTAGCAACAGGAAATCAAAAGACAATTGCAATGGGAAAATCTGTCAGAGACCTCTCCAGAGTGCTGAAAAGCAATGATGTCAGTTTACAGACTAAGGTGTGTCTAATCTAGGCCATGATCTTTGCAATTACTTGTTATGCTTCAGAGAATTGGACAGTGACTAAGGATGACAGAAGAAGGATCAATCTCTTTGAGTTCTGGTGCTGGAGAAGAGTCTTGAACATATCATAGGCTGCCAAGATCTGTCTTGGAGAGGGTGAAACTAAGTTTTTCCTTGGAGGTTAGGATTTTGAAGCTCCATCTCATATTTTGAGCATGTGGCCAGGACAGACATGTCCTTGGAGAAACACCTCATGCTTGGATGAGTGGAGGGACAGTGTAGGAGAGGAAGACCTCAGATGGTATGGTTTGATACAGTAACTGAGCAATGGGGATTGGTGTGTCGGAATTAGTGAGACTAGTTCAGAACAGGGAAGGGTTCAGAGCTTCTGAATATAGGACCACTGTGGATTAACAACAGCATCCCTAACCCTAACCATAGTAGTTTCACTTTCTTCATATACATATGGAAGTTAGACAGTGGATAAGGAAGATGAAAGAATTGATGTCTTTGGATTGTGTTGTGGATAGACAATATTGAAATAACAAGGACTGCCAAAAGGACAGATCTGTCTTAGAATAAGTACAACTTGACTCCTTCATCGAAGCAAGGATGAGTAACGCTTCCTCCCACATATTTTGGATATGGGCAAGAGATTGTGAAGAAGCAGTCCCCAGAACAGGATATCACGTTTGAATCAGAGAGAGAGGAAGACCTTCTGTGAGTTCAGTTGACAAAGTGACTGCAATCATGGAGTTGAGACACGACAGAGATTGTGAGGATGACACAATATCTGGTAAAGTTTCATTCCGTTTTATACTGGATTGCTGTAAGTCATTCAGTTTGAAGGCACCTAACAAAAACTGCAACAAATGTATCCCAAAAGGGCCTTAGTGGCATAGTACCTAATATATATGACTGCTAACTAAAAAATTTGGCACTTCAAATAGATCAGTAATTTGTTGCAATAAATTGAGTGATGGAAGGTTGCTATCAATTTTATTTGTACGCTTATCATTGATAACTACTTCAATGAATTTGATGTTTGTGGTTTGCATTTCATTTTTATAACTTTAGTACAAACAAATTCCCATAATAACATCTTTTAGTTTGTATTTTTTCCAAGCCTTTCTGTAATGTTTATATTATAACCTTGTGCAACTTGACTTTTTAATTAATTTTGTTTTTGAGAGTACTTTGTGTTGATTTATATATTCTGGATTCTTTTCTAAACTGCTTTATAAACATATACATAAAACTGTGAAAATGTAAACTGAAATTATACATGTAAGGAAGCATCATCTTTATATTAAGTTTTTAGGAATTTTCACCTGAAGTACATAAAGCAATAATCGCTTGGAATATCCCTGACATTCATGAAAAGTATTCAGTTTCTTATCTTTTCTCTAGTTTATGGGGTTATCTTTTTTCTTTAGAAAGTTTTAAAAACTATTCTCTGTTTTTCATACTTTATACAGTTCAGCATGTTTCTCCATTATGGTCAGAATAAAAATTTTAATTTGAAAAGAGCTACTACTTTTTCCTCTTTACCTTTATTTTTTGGGAAGTGGGACAAATGGGAAGTTTACATTTCACTGTGGCCAGTATTAAAATCATCAGTATATATTCTTTTTTTCTCTACTGTATATTTCCTAATCTCATTACAATTTTCTTATTTGGCATTTCAGGGAAAGATTTCAACCTATTGTTGTAAATTTTATGTACTGAATTTGTTTTTCTGATCCATAGGTTAAAGAAGAAATGCTGTTTGAAGCATTAGTTACCAGGAAGACCGTGACAGTAGGAGAAAAGCTTATTTTACCATATAAACTGGCAGAGGTATGAATAAATTTTGTTGCCATCAAAGGACTCTGAATATTTTTAAAGTTTGGGTTTGTGTTCCTCAACAAAATCATAATAACAGAATATTGATTAAAATATAGGTCCTTTGATGTTTTGATAATGAATTTTTTTATTGACTTGGAAATGTAAAATTTTATGTGCTCTGATTTTAAGCAGTAGACTTAAAAGTTAGAACGTTTTTCTCAAAAGCTCTTTTAATTCTTTTTCATTTTCATTCTAATAATATGCAGTGGATAGCTAATAGGTAGAAGTGTAAATCAACATAATTTGACCCATTTGATTATCCCATTTTGAGATAGTTATATTCCAGGGCATCATATGTTTCTGGTTTACTCCTTTATTGGTCAGTGTTCTTTGCTTGCTTTTTCTTTTCTTCCTAAGTAAACAGTCTTTTTATATTTTTTTATTTAGATTTTCCCATCCAGTTCCATTGCATTAAATATTTTCTGTATACTGAGGCTTCCAGGTGTGATTTTTCTGATAAAGAGCTGCTACTTAAGATTTACTGTTATTTTCACCTAGTGGGTAAAGAATTGTGCTAACAGCCCAAAACCAGGTTCAAATCTATCAGCTGCTATAAAGGAGAAAGATAATTTCCTCCCATGTGATCTACAGTCTCTGAAAGTGCATACGGTTATCAGTTGTGAGTCATTTCCAACACTATGCAATGAAAGAGAAAGGGATTATTATACTAATAAGATCTGGTATCATAATTTGTAGTCTATAGCACTGCTTTGGAAGGAGGAGTGTCATCCACTTCCATAGTAGCTTGCCTCTGGAAACCCTATGAACCTGGAGAGAAGATGAATAGCACCCAAGTGTCGAGGACTCTCCTTCATAGGGTCGCTATGGGTCACTTGCGACTCAATGGCACTTAACAACAACAACATTGCACTGCTAATTGAAAATTGACATTCAAATCCTTGGGGAAAAGATAGACAGTTTCCTCCTGTAAAGATTTACAACCTTGGAAACTTGATAGAGGCTTCCTATAGGACAGTATCAGCTACTCAGCAGTGAATTTGATTTTGTGATGATTATGCTATTCAGGTGTATGTGGATGTTGTTGTGTACCTTTGAGTCAGAATTGACCCAGAGCTGACCACAGCTCTGTTTTCAGAGGCAGTTAAGTCACACAGAATGAGATAGCCTATCTTTCTTCCATGGAACAGCTAGTGGATTCAAACCATATTCCTTTAGATTGGCAGCACAATTCCTTACTGCTTCATTTACTTGATACACTGTTGAGAGCTTGATAGTGAATAAAGTTGACAAGAGAAGAATTGATGCTTTTGAACTGTGATGTTAGAGGAGAATGCTGAAAATCTCATGACTGCCAAAAGAACAAACTGATATGTCTTGGAGAAAGTGCAACCAGAGTGCTCCTTGGGGACAAAGATGACAAAGGTTCATCTCACATATTTTGGGCATATTGCTAGGAGAGGCTCTTCCTCGGAGAAGAGTTTCAGGCTTGGGAAGGTGGAGGGGCGGTGAAACAGAGGAAGGCCTTCAGCCAGGGGGGCTGACATACTGACTGCTACAGTGGGCTCGAAGATAACAGAAATTGTGAGGATGGCACAGGATAGGATTGTATTCTGTTGTTCATAGGGTTATTCTGGGTTGTATTGGACTTGATGGCACTTAACACAAGTACAACAAGCACCAGAGCTCAGGCGTAGGAAAATGATGAAAGAACAACTAGTTTGTAGAGCAATTTTATGCAAGTTATAAGAAAGAAAACTATGCCAGTTACTATAAAATTAGGATGGTAATATGGAACTTATTCAGAGTTGGAGGTATGGGGAAATTTTGATTGCAGTCTAGAGAATATTCTGTAGGTTGACATTGATATATTCATCCAACTTCTTGAATATTTGGTAAATATATTTCCAAGTTCTTACTTTTTCATTATGTTAGAGTGCTCTTAGGTTTGTTTGCTTTTTAAAATTATTTATATAATTAGTTTCATTTACACTATATTTTGTTCATGTATATTGTGGTTCCCCTCCCCCCTCTCCATCATCTTACTAATAACTTTTTTCATGAAAGCATGTGAGCCAGCTATTACATGCCTCTTGGCTTAATATCTGCCTTTAAGACAACTAATTTCTGATTTGCCCATTCCTATCAAACTATCCCACCACTGGGCCAGTTGCAGCACCATGATGAATGGAGAAGAGATTGAGGTTGTTAACAATTTCAGTTTGCTTGGCTCTACAATTAACACTCTTGGCACCAATAGTCAGGAAATCAAAAGATGAATTGCATTGAGGAGGTATGCTGTCAGGGACCTCTCCTAAGTGCTAAAGAGCAGTGACATCAGTCTAGAGACTAAGGTGTGCCTGATCCAGGTTATGGTCTTCGCAGTTATTTACTATGCATCAGAGAGCTGGATAGTGACTAAGGATAACAGAAGAAGAATTGATGCCTTTCAGTTGTGGGCTGGAGAAGAATATTGAGTATACCATGGCCCAACAGGAGAACAAATAGATCTGTCTTGGAGAGGATGAAACCAAGTTCTACTTGGAGGCAAGGATTTTGAAACTGTCTCACATACTTTGGGCACATGGGCAGGAGGAATCAGTCCTTGTAGAAAGATATCATGCTTGGAAGGATGAAGGAACAGAGTAGGAGAGGAAGATCCAAGACGATATGGATTGGCATGGTAACTGGGGCAATGGGGGTAGGTGTGTCAGAGTCAGTGAGACTGGCTCAGGACAGCACAGGCTTCAGAGCTATTATACATAGCATCACTATGAGTCTCAGGCACCTTGATGGCACATAACAGCAACAACATCTAGTACAACAACAAAACTAGTACTTTGAGGGAACAAGCTTGACCTTTTTGCTAAAAAAATCTTCTGTTCAACCTGCCAAAATTGAGCATCTGCATTCACAATAAAGTCTGGTCCAGAAAGGGCCATCACCTTGCAGCAATAGACCCTAGCTCACAGCATAGATCATCTTTGCTTCATCTAGTTGGTCAGCTCATCACAAACCTTCTGTGTCCAGGCTGAAAGGGGCATGAACTGGAAGCTCAGGAGTCTACACTTCTGTGATCCAAATCTGCCAGTCTCCTCGCTCTGCCCTAGCTTTGATGAGGGGAAAAGTAAATCAGGGGTCATTTCAACACCCTGATCCTCAAGCCACTAAGCCTTCCCTGCTCATCCACACATCTGAGCATGTTAGGTGGGCAGTGCTGGAGGAACCTGTCCAATTTCAGTCTGTTTCTCCATTGTTGAATTCCTTCAGTATTATTTAATTAGCCTTATACTGTGAGTGCTCTTTTCTTAAGAAGGAAAAAGTCCAGACTTTAAAAAAAAAGTTGTTCTTTTATTAAATATTTAGAACATTTGAATTTCATTTTAGTACTTTTTTTCCTTAGTACTTTTCAAAATATTTTAATTGTAATTTTAATGAAAATTTACAGAAAATTTAGATTTTCATTCATTCATTGTTACACATATTACCCCCTCTCCCTCTCTTCCCCCAGTCCACTTTTCTTTGTATTTCTTATTCTAGGCTGTTGTATTCATAATGTCCAATCATACATTCCTTTTAAACAGTTTCCCTCCTTCATCTGTTCCAATGCAATAGTTATCATTTATCCACTCTTACCCTATTCTCCCAACCCCCCATGTCAGACCTGCTTTATAACAGTGGCACTGTGCAGTATTTGTCCTTTTGTGACTGAGATATTTCACTCAGCATAATGTCCTCCAGGATCACCCATATTGTGTAATATTTTATGAGTTCATTGTTTTTTAGTGCTACATAGTATTCCATTGTATGAATTTACCATAGTTTTTCTATCACTTCAGTTGTTGATGGGCATTTGGGTTGCTTCATCTCTTTGCTATTGTAAATAATGCAGCAATAAATACGGGTGTGCATATGTTTCGATGGCAGTTCTGGTTTCTTTAGGGTATATTCCCAGTGGTGGAATTGCTAGTTCAAATGGTATTTCTGTTTCCAGCTTTTTGAGAAAATTCCAAACTTTACCTTCCATAGTGGTTTCACCATTTTACATACCTGCCAGCAGTGAATAAGCATTCCAATTCTCCAGTTTCTGAGCAGCATTTGTTGTTTCTGCTCTGTTGAACTTTGTTATTGTTATTGGGGTGATATGGTATCTCATAGTTGTTTTGATTTGCATGTCTCTGATAGCTAGGGATTTTGAACATTTCTTTGTGTGTGTTTGCCATCTGAGTGCTTCTTTGGTGAAGTATCTATTCATGTGTCCATTTTGCAATTGGGTTGTTTACATTTTTCTTGTTGAGGTATTGGAGTACTATATAAATTTTAAATATGAGTCCCTTATCAGATATATCATTACAAAATACTTTTTCCCAGTCTCTGATTTTCCTTTTTACCCTGTTGGAGAAGTTTTTTTGATGTGCATCGGGATTTGATTCTTAGAAGGTCCCATTCATCTATTTTATCTTTCCCTGGTTGTACATTTTTCAGAGTGCTTGGAAGACTGTTTATGATGTGGATTAGGACTTGTAGAGTTCTTCCAAGCTTTTCTTGAATGAAGTTTATAGTCCTTGGTTTTAGTCCTAGGTCCATGATCTACTTTGAGTTGGTTTTTGTGTAGGGAATGAGATACGAATCTTGGTGGTTGATTTTTCTGCAGATAGTTTTCAAATTCTCCAAAAATATTTGTTAAAAGACTATCGATTCCCCACTCAACTGATTTCATGTCCTTGTCAAAAATCAGTTACCCATAGGTAGATGGGCTGATTTCTGGGTTTTTCAATTCTATTCCATTGATCTGTGTGTTTGTCATTGTACCTGTGCCATCCTGTCTTGACCACCGCGGCAGTTTAGTAGGATTTGAAATCAGGGGTGAGATGCCTCCTACCTTTTTTCTATTTTTAAAGAGTGCTTTGGTTATTCAGGCTTCTTTCCATTCCAAATGAAACTGGAGATTACCTTTTCCATCTCATTGAAGAATGGGATTGGTATTTGTATTGGGATTATATTGAACGTGTAAATTGCCTTTTGTAGTATTGTTATTTTCAAAGTATTGAGTCTTCCTATCTAAGAGCAAGGAATATTCTTCCATATCTCCATGTCTCTTTTTGTTTCTTGTAGTAAATGTCTTATAATTTTCTTTGAATAGATTCTTTGTGCTTCTGGTTAGATTTACTCCCAAGTATTTAAACTTGAGATTAGCTCTAGTGAAGAGTATTGTTTTCTTAACTCCAGCTCTGCATTTTCTTTGTCACTGTAGAGAAATCCATTTGCTTTTTGTATGTTGATCTTGTATCCTGGCACTTTGCTGAATTGGTCAACTATGTCCACTAGTTTTCTTGCTGAGTCTTTAGGGTTTTCTAAGTATACTATCATATCATCTGCATAGAGAGACAATTTTACCTCCTCTTTGCCAGTTTGGATACCTCTTATTTCCTTTTCTTGTCTTATTGCTATTGCTAAGACTTCCAATACAATATTGAATAAAAGAGGTGATAGTAGGCATCCTTGCCTAGTTCCTCTTCTTTAAGGGAATGCCTTTAACCTCTCTCCATTGGGAACAATGTTGGCCCTTGGGTTTGCATATATACTTTTTACTATGTTGAAGAAATTCCCTTCTAATCCTGTTTTGTTGAGCATTTTAATCAGGAAAGAGCGTTGGATTTTGTCAAAGGCCTTTTCTGCATCAATTGATATTGCTTTGTTTATATGATGAATTACAATAATTGTTTTTCTTATATTGAACCATCCTTGCATACCTGTTATGAATCCCACTTGGTCATGGTAAATTATTTTTTTGCTGAATTGTTGGATTCTGTTACATTAAAAAAAAAAATAATTTTAATGAACATTTACAGAGATTTTGCACTTCTCTCCCCGTGCAGCCCTCCCCCATCCCCCCCCCCGTTTGCTCCTCTCTTTCAAAAGTAAAAGAAACACTCGCTCCCTGGTATACAATCCCCCCTGCACTCCTCCCACTGCCCCAAGTACATTCCACTGTGCAACCTTAATTGTGGACTCTTGTGGATTCTATTACATTTTTAACTGTAAATTCAACTTTCTGACATTATTTTATCATCCTTGTTTTATTTTTATTTATTGATGTATGGTTTACTTATTAGTCTAGTAAATATTTGAAGACCTTTTTTATGTTCAGCACTCTATTAGCCATTAGGAGCAAAAAACCAGTGTTCTGTTTAGGGTTATATGATTTTCTGTAGTTAGTAAAGCACAAATAGACATTCTTCTGGTATTTCTTGCTTTTCAGCCAGAAGCCAACTGAGATAAGCAATGATATCTGTGGTGCCATGGCCTCTTCAAATCCTTCTTGAACTTCTCGGCAGATCCCCATCTATCTACCGTTCTAGCCATTTTTGAATTATTTCAGTAGTATTTTGTTTGCATGTCCTATTAATGATATTGTTCAATAGTTTCCACATTCAGTTGGTTTACCTTTCTTGGAATGGAAACACAAATGAACTTCTTCCAGTCTGTTGACCGGACAGCTTTCTTTCATATTTCCTGGCATAGACTGGTGAGCATATCCAGGGCTCTATCTGTTAATTGAAATAAATCAGTTGGTATCCCATTGATTCCTGTGGCCTCATTTTTGCCAGTGCCTTCAATGCAGCTTTTACTTCCTCCTTCATTACCATTGGCTCCTATTCATATGGTACTTCGTGAAATTTTTCAGTGTCAATCAGTTATTTCTTGTACAGTGATTCCATGTATTCCCTCCATCTTCTTTTGATGTTTTCTGAGTCATTCTATATATTATACATAGCATCTCTCAGTATTGTGACACGAGGCTTAAATTTGTTTTTCAATTCTCTCAGTTTGAGAAATGCAGAACAAGTTATTCCCTTTTTATTCTCCAAATCTAGCTCTTTGCATATTCCATTATAATACTTTTTTTGTCCTCCCAAGCTGCCCTTTGAAGTTTTCTGTTCAGCTTTTACTTCAGCATGTTTTCCTTTTGTTTTGGTTTCTTGATGCTCCAGTTGTGTCTTTAGTGTCTCTTGACATCCATTTTGATTTTTTTCTTTCTCCTCTGTTTTTGTAATGACCTTTGGGTTTCTTCATGTATATCCTTGATATCATCTCAAAACTCGCCTTTGTCTTCAATCATTGGTATTCAGTGCCTCAAACCTATTCTCAAGATGATCTTGAAATTCAGATTTAATTGATTCAAGATCATATCTTGGTTCCTATAGATTTATTTTCATCCTCTTGCCTTAGTTTGAACTTGCATATGAACAATTGATAATCTGACTCACAGTCTGCCCCTGTTTAGTTTTCACTCATGATATTTGAGCTTTCCCAACAATTTCTTCCACAAATGTAGTCAGTCTGATTTCTTTGCATCCCATTAGGTGAGATCCATGTGTAAAGTTGTTGTTTGTGTTTTTTTTAAAAAAAGGTATTTGCCCTAAATAAATCATTCTAAGTACAAAATTCAGTTATTCTATATCCAGCCTTATTTCTATCAAGTTAGCTACTACTCAATGACAATGAGTTGTTTGTTTTGTTAAGTTAGTACTTAATGACACATAACAACAGCAACAAGTTAGGGGACAAAAATTATTTTGCCTGGGCTGGTGCCATAGAAGGAGCTGTAAATTTCCAAAGAAAACAAGAGTTAAGTGGTAAAATAAACACAAACTTGTAAACAATTAAGAGATGGCTCAGAATGAGTCTTAGGTTTTTGGTTTGCACTGTCATCAACTACTCATATTCAAGTTCCAAGTGAAGGTAAATAATATTAAAACAAATCCACAAGAACCAAAATTTGACATTAACTTTATCCCACTAGAATTTAAAATCCTTCTCAGGAACAGGTTTCAGATCTTGAATACTAAAGAGCAAAGGCCAGATGAGCTGTGGAAGGATATCAAGAATATTATCCATGAAGAATGCAGAATTTCATTACCGACACTTAGGAGAAAGAAAAAGACTGTGATGGATGTCAGAAGAGACTTCTGAATACTGCAGTAGAGCACCAGGAAGCCAAAACAGAGAGAAGAAATCAGGAAGTTAAGGAAATGAACAGAAGATTTTAAAACCCAACTTGGGAAGACAAAGCAAAGTACTGTAATGAAATGTGCAAAGACCTGGAGTTAGAAAAGAAAAAGGGATGAGCTCCTTTGTCATTTCTCGAGCTGAAGGATTTGAAGAAAAAAATTCAAGCCTCAAGTTGCAGTACTTAGGGATGCTATGGCCAGAATATTGAATGATCCAGGAAACATCAAAAGTAGATGAAGGGAGTGCACGGAGTCATTGTACCAAAATGAAGTAGCTGATATTGAAGAATTTTATGAAACAGCATATGATCAAGAGGTAATCATGTCTGCGAAGCCTGTGAAAGTTTCTGCTCCCCGAGTTGGTGGAAAACGCTAAGGAGGCTCATAAGGCTTAAATAAAGATGGAGTTGTAACTCTAAAAAAAAAAAGAGGTAATCATGTTAACAAGAAAAAAGTTAAACAACCAGTCATAAATGGGCATAGGATATGAATAGACACCTCACCAAAGAAGACATTCAGGTAGCAAGCAAACACATGAGGAAATGTTCAAAATCCCTACCTATAGGGTACAAGTCATATATTAGCTCACGCCAGCAACAATAACAAAGTTTAACAGGGCAGTAAACAGCAGATGTGGGTGAAATTATGGAGAGATTAGAACTCTGATTTACTGCTGATGGGAATGTAAAATGGTATAGCTATTATAAAAGGCAGTCTGCTGCTTTCTTTAAAAATTGGAAACTGAAATACCATCTGACCCAGCAATTTCACTGCTGGGAATATATCCTAAAGAAATAAGAGTCACAACTCAAAACAGATGTATGTATTCATTGTTGTGTTAAATCACATAGTTAAGAGATGGAAGCAACCCAAGTGCTCAGCAACAAACAAATGAATGGAAAAAAACTATGGTACATTCACACTATAGAATATTATGCAGCACTGAAAAACAAGGAACTTGTAAAACATTACACAACATGTGTCATCCTGGAAGACAGTATGCTGAGTGAAGTATCTCAATCACAAAAGGGCAAATATTGCATAACACTCGTGTTTTAAGGTTGTAGGTTATCCAGACCAGTGTGGAAATTATTAAAAAATATCACTAATATCACACACAAGCAAAATCTTACTGAAGGTTATTAAAAAATGATTAGAACAGCACGTCGACCGAGAACTGCCAAATATGCAAGCTTGGTTCAGAAGTGGCTGTGGCACTAGGGATGTCAATGTCAGATGGATCATGGCAGAAAGTAGAAAGGATCAGAGGAATATCATCTGCATAATATAGGTTGTGGATGAATAAATCTTCCTCCAATCTGGAGGCCAGATTCATGCTCATAAAGTCCAGCTTCTTGAATGATCGGTTTCACTTGTAGTTTGAAAAGGTATGGAGAAAGGATGCATCTCTGATGCACTTCTTTCCTGATTTTGAACCATTTAGTGTTTCTTTGGTTTATTCTGACATCTGCTTCCTGGTTCATGTGTGTTTTCTATGAGCACCATCAAGTAAGTGTTCTGGGATTCCCATTCTTTTCAAGATTAGCCACAATTTGATCCACAGAATCAAATACCTGTGCATAGTCAATGAAACATAGTAGACATTATTCTGGCACTTTCTACTTTTAAACAGTATTCTGGTACTTTCTTGATAATTGAGATTTCCTTATTTTTTCATTTTGTCTTTTTGTTGTTGATGGGAGCCTTCAAGTCAGAACTGAATCATAGCTGACCCTCCAGTAAGTGACTCATAGTGACCCTATGTAGCCCTGAATCCTGTTCTATCTTGAGCCAACCTCATTGTTTCCGACACACCTACTCCTATTACCCCAGTAACTGAGTCAGTCCATTTCATCTGGGATCTTCCTCTCCTGTGCTGTCCGTCCACCTTCCCAGGCATGATGTTCCTCTTAAAGGACTAGTTCCCTCTTGAAACATGCCCAGAGTATGTCAGATGGAGTTTCAGAATCCTTGCCTCCCAAGGAGCAGCTTGCTTTCACCCTCTTCAGGATGAACCTGTTTGTTCTCCTAGCTTCTCATTTGTATTAGATGCTTTGATTTCTTCACACCCACAGCCACATCCACACCCACAAATTAGATTAAATTAATAATTTGCTCAACTTCTGTATTGAGTGTAACTTGAATATCTAAACGGATCGATTTTGTTATATTAGAGAAGAAAAAGAGATATAACTAATTTTTCTGCCTGGATCAGAGTCTTAGAGATATCCATTATCTTTATTGATTCTTTTCCCACATTGTATGTATTTTCAAGTAGGACATTACACTCTTTCTTGGCTTTGTGTGTTCTTTTAATTCTTTCTCCTCTTTACTGCCTAACCTAGACTTTCCTATCTTTTCTATACACCTTCTCTTTTTTGTGCTGCTCCCCCTTCCTTCTTTCACCTTTCTTTCATTTGAGTTTGTGCCTTAACATCATGTTGTTGTTACATATTTTTTAGTCAATACTGACTTATAGCTGACCCTCTAGCATGTTTTCAGAGGTGTAAATTCCTCGGGATGATATTGCTGATCTTTGTCCCTTGGAGCAGCTATTGAGTTGAAAGCACCTGCCTTTGGGTTGGCAGTGCAACTCCCTACTCGTTGGACCACCAGAGCCACTGGAGATTTTACTCCTAGTTGTGTTCTTACAGGGTAACATGCTACAGTTTTACAGAATATGGCAGAAAAATATGACATTCTTATAATCCACAGATGGGACTTACTCATAGCACAGCAGACAGCATTAGCTTTATGTTTATCACCATCCCCTATGCCCCCTAAGTTCCATAAATATGATGGGGAATAGTCTAGGTGAATTTTTATCACTTTTTTTTTTTTTAAATTTAATTCCAGTTGAGGAACTCTTGAGTTCTGGAACCTCTGTTTTTGTAAGGATCTTGAAGCCAAATCTGCTCAACCTTTCCTCAGAAGACGACATTGCTTTTGTTAATCTTGACAGAAAACAAATCTGCCCTTTGAAGTAGAGAATGACAGTATGCTTTTCTTTCAGTGCTCTTCACTATTTAAAATATTTTGAAAAGATAAAATGGAAAAAACCCCTAGCATTACCTCTCTTTCCAAAGCATACTGAAATATGACAGCCCTATGGAAAATTGTCTCCCAGTTTTTTTGCCTTTTATTATTATTGTTGTTATGTGCCATTGAGTCTCTTGTGTCTTATAGTGACCCTGTGTGCAACAGTTTTGAACCTGCCCTATCCTGAGCCCGTTTCACTGACTCTGACACAGCAATCCCCAGTTGTCCCACTTACTGTATCAATCCATCTTATCTGGGGTCTTCCTCTCCTGTGCTGCCCCTGCACCCTTTCAGGCATGATATCCTTCTCTAAGGACATGCCCGAAGTATCTTAGCTTCCAAGGAGAAACTTGGTATCATTCTCTCCAAGACAGACTTGTTTTCTTGGTGGTCCCTGGTGTGTTCAAGAGTCTTCTCCCACACCACAACTCAAAGACATCAATTCTTCTTCTGTCATCCTTAGTCATTGTCCGGCTTTCTGAGGCTTAGCAAGTATTGCAAAGTGTATTCCTTATAAGGGTGTTCTTAATGTCCTAATGGCAAGGAGCTGTGCTGCAGTCCTGAAGGCATGCAGTTTGAGGCCACCAGATGCTCTATGGGATAAAGATGGGAAATCTGCATGACTAACTGCCTCTGAAAACCTGCTGGAGGGTCTGCTATTACTTGGTTCCAACTGTATAGTACATGACAACAACAACAACAACAACATATTCCTCCCAAGCATCCACTGTGATGTATTCTGTATACATTCTTGGCTAAGGTTCCTGTATATGAAAAGATTTGAATTTTTGGTATGTTTTTGTAATATACACAAGTAATGTTTATTAATTCATAAGCATCAACAAGATTTCAAAACCTTTGTTGTTTTGTATTCGGAAGTTGGTACCAACTCATAGCTGACCCTCCAAATGCTTTTCAAAGAAAATAAATCACACAGGAAGGGATTATTCATTTTTCTCCGGCAGTACAAGTGGTAGATTTAAACTGCATGCCTTTGAGCTGACAACACAGCTCCTTACCACTAAGCCGCCATACCACTTTATCCAATCTTTACTAATACATAAATGACAACAAAGTAGATGTATTCATGATGCTTTGTGCAAAGATTTTTGTTTTTGCTGACTGCTGCATAGGATTACTTTGAATGTCTGCATTATTTCAGTTTATTGCCTAAGAATGGACATTTAAGTTGCTCTCCTCTAAACTGCCACCACAAAAATGACATTTATATCACATTATAAACTTGTGCATGATTACTTTTGGAACAGTGATTCTCAAACTTTAGTGTACATTAGAATCATTGTTGTTTGTTGTTATGTGCTGTCGAGTTGCTTGCGACTCATAGCGATCCTATGTACAACAGCCCTAAACCCTGCTCTGTCCTGTGCCAGTCTCACTCTCTCCAACACACCCACTCCAATTATCCTAGCCACTGAATCAGTCCACCTCATAGAGGGTCTTCCCCTTCTGCACTGTCCCTCCACCTTCCCAAGCATGAAGTCCCTCTCCAAGAACCGGTCCCTCCTTGCAACATTTCCAAAGTATGTCAGACGAAGCCTCAGAATCCTTACCTCCAAGGAGCAGCTTGGTTTTACCCTCTCCAGGGTGAACCTTTTCATTTTCTTAGCCGTCCATGATGCATTCAGTACTCTTTTCCAGCACCACAGCTCAAAGGAAACAATTCTCCTTCTATCCTCCCTAGTCGTTGTCCAACTCTCTGGCGCATAACAAGTGATTGCAAAAAGACCATGGCCTGTATCAGGCACACCTTAGTCTCCTGATACACTCTTCCTAGAGTGACAGTATTGCTCTTCAGTATCCTGGAGAGGTCCCTAACAGCAGACTTTCCCATTGCAATACATCTTTTAATTTCCTGGCTGCTGGTGCCAAAAGTGTTGACTGTGGAGCCAAGCAAACTAAAGCTGTGAACAGTCTCAATCTCTTCACATCCATCCTGATGCTGCCAGTTGGCCCACTAGTGAGAAACTTTATCTTCTTGATATTGAGCCCTAATCCATATTGAAGGCTGCAATCCTTCACCCTCTGCAGCAAGTGTTTCAGGTCCTCCTCAGTTTCAGCAAGCAGTGTTGTGTCATCTGCGTAACTCAGATTGTTGATGGCTCTTCCACCAATCCTGATGCCACACTTCTCATAAAGCCCAACCTCCTGGATAATCTATTCTGAATATAGGATGAAAAGGTATGGAGATAGGACACATCCCTGGAGTACCCCCTTCCCAATTTTGAACCAGGCAGTGCTTCCTTGCTCTCTTCTTGTTCCAAGTATATAGGTTTCACATTAGCACAATCAAATGTTCTGGGATTCTCATTCTTCTCAGAGTCAGCCACAGTTTGTTATGATCCACACAGTCAAATGCCTTTGCATAATCAGTGAAACACAGACATTCCAGTGGTATTCCCTGCTTTCAGCTAAGATCCATCTAACATTTGCTACAATAGTACCATGACCCCTTCTAAACCCAGACTGCACTTCAGGCAGTTCTCTGCTGATGTGCTGTTCAGTCGTTTTTGGATAATCTTCAGCAGAATCTTGCTTGCATGTGATACCAGTGATATTGTTCTATAATTTCCAAACTCTTTTGGGTCACCTTTCTTTGGAATGGGAACAAATACAGATCTCTTCCAGTCAGTTGGCCAAATGGTTGCTCTCCAGATTTCTTGGCACAACTTGGCGAGCACATCCAGGGCAGCATCTGTTAGCTGAAATACGTCAGTTGGCATACCATCTATTCCTGGGGCTTTATTTTTTGCTAGTTCCTTCAGAGCAGCCTGAACTTCTTCCTTCATCACCATAGGCTGTTGCTCATACGTTGTTTCATGAAATTCTTCTGTGTCTGCCAATTCCTTTCAATACTGTGACTCTATATACTCTTTTCCATCTTCTTTTAATACTTCCTGGATCATTTAATATTCTGCCTAAAGCATCCTTAATTATAGCAACTTATGGTTTGAATTTGTTTTTTAGTTCCTTGAGCTTAAGAAATGTTGAGCAAGTCCATCTTTTGATTTTCTGACTCCAGCTTCTTTGCATTGTAATATTTTGTTTTCCCACGCTGCTTTTTGAAATCTTCTATTCAGCTCTTTTGTATCTTGAATTCTTCCTTCTGCTTTTGCTTCTTGGCACTACAGTGCAATATTCAGAGTCTCTTCTGATATCTGTTTTGGTCTTTTCTTCCTCCTCTGCCTTTGTAATGACCTTTTTAAATCTTCCTGGATATCCTCCCACAACTCATCTGGTCTTCTCTCATTGGTGTTCAAGAATCATTAGGAGAGTTTATTTTAAAATATAGACAGCCAGTATCTAGATTTGTATACTGGCGGTCTACTTCTGAATGGCTGTGAAAACCCTGTGAATTACAGAAAATCATTGTTTAATTTAAAAGCTAAAGATGATCTCCTCAGGTTGGAAAGTACTCAAAATGTCACTGAGAAGAAACTACTTCCTCGAACTCGAGTATACCTTAATGACAGGTTGTTGTTGTCAAGTGCCTTCAAGTTGTAGATGACTCATAGAGACCCTATTAATGAAAGGCCTGAACAACTGTATAACTTCCATCATTTCTTTAAGGTCAGAGTTTTCAGAGGCAAGCTATTTCGGAAATGGTTGCCATTCCTGCTTTCAAGACTGTTTTAATCTGGGAACTCCAGTAAACACTGTTCACCATGGATAACCATTATCACATTGGACACATCAGTGTCACAGTGTTTAACATCACAACAACCATGAGTTACCTTTGTACAGCAAATGGATAGACCAGTTCTATACCACTTAGAAGAATGTTTGACCAAAAGCAATTAAAATGAGGCCTGAGGGCTGCGGGTTGAAATCACCCACCTTTGTTTTGGTAGCATAACTTTCTATCTACTAGGACAACAGAGCTCTCTCTATGACTCATGGCAATTCTGTGAACAACAGATCTAACGCTTTCCCTCTTACTCTACACCATCCCCGCAATCCAAAATGCTCTCAATCCTATTGCTGCATCCAGCGTATCAATACATCATGTTGAGAATCTTCTTTTCTGACCTTCCACTTCTCTTAGCATGATTATTGATTAATGACAAGGATGGGAGTAAAGCTTTCAACCAATGAAGGACAAAATTCACAATAAATAGCTGCAAACATTCCAATAATACAGGAATGTGCAATTTAGAAAATATGAATCTAGAAAAATTGGAAGTTGTAAAAAAATGAAATAGAACATAGAAAAATCTACATCCTAAAAAACAAAACAAAACAAAAAAAAAAAAGGAAAACCAGAAAAATCTACATCCTAGACTTTATTGTGCTGAGGTGGACTAGTGTTGACAATTTTTAAACAGTCAGTCATATGATTTACTCTGCTTAGAATAACAAATTGAAGATGATTGTTGTTGCATTCATTGACTAAAAAAGGATTTGAAAATCTGCTTTAAGGTGCAACTCTTTTATTTATAGGATACTAATCATACCTACCTATTTGGAAAGGGGATTGGCATCCAATTCCCAAATAACATGCTTTTGGAAAAGCTATGAACTTTGATAAATGTCAGTAGTTGTAGAAGGGCTTCAGACCTTTTGTTTATAGGGTTACTATGAGTTGTGCTCGTCTTAAAGACAATCAACAACAATCATACCTATAAAAAGGAAAACTACTATTTTTTTTTAAGGTGAAATTTTTATTTTATACTGGTTTACTTACAGAGTTCACATATGTTGTTTTCCACACTGAATCTTTCCTATTTCTTTTACCCACCTCACCCTCAACTCATCAAATAGTGCAACCCTTTGATTAATCATCCCCCTCCTCCACCCATCCTCACTCTTCTGCTCCCTCTCCCTTGGATCCTCAAACACATTCTACATTAATGGTCTAATATGTATTTGTGTTTATGGGACTAATTTCGTTCACTAAGCTCTCACTAATTAATGCTCTCCAGTTCCTCCCAAGTTAGATAGTGATTTACAAAATCATTCCTCCTGCGTGATAGTTTTCTGTTATGTCATTAATAGAGAAATAAGTTTGTAATTTCATTTAGTGTGTGTGCTTTCCTGAATGAGAGCAAAACAAAGTTTGTTACAATATTTGAGACAGATTATTGTAATTTTCATTTACGTTCCTAACTGTGTCTTCTTTTTTGTCCCCCTCAACACTTTTAGGCTGTGACAGTGAGAAACTCTATGGCTAAATCTCTGTATAGTGCCCTGTTCGACTGGATAGTTTTTCGAATTAATCATGCACTTTTGAATAGCAAAGATTTGGAGCAAAATACCAAGGTAAGCATGCATTTGATTATTTAAAATTTTTTTGTTAAAATGGTTTCTGTGGTATAGTAAATACAGGCAGTAGAAATAAAAACAACACAAAATGATGTCAGGTAAATATGAAATACCTTTTATCTGTACTATTTGATGTTTCTCTTCTTGCTGCTGTTCTTACTACCCTACTCAGGGGACTTGTTCCATTTGTGTCTTTGTAGTCATTCCCCTTTTCCCTAGTATAATTATATTTTTGTAGATAAATAAGGAGCTCTGATGGCTGATGGTGTTATGAGTTGGTCTGCTAAATAAAAAAATTGACAGTTGGAACCTCCTACCTGCTCCATGGGAATAAAGAGCATTTGCCCTCATTAGACTTTATAGCCTTAGAAACTTCATGGAGTTTTGCCATGAGTTAAAATTGGCTAGATAGCTCTGAGTGAGTGTAGATATGCCTATCCAGAGTTATTTTAAAAAATATAAATGCAAATATATTTTGTTAATTCTTTTAAGTTGTGCTTTTACTTGTTTGCCATATACTTTATATTCCTGATCGTAATTTTAAGTATTTTAATAATATGCATTGTTTCCCCCCCCCTTTTTTTTTGGTTGAAGCTTTTTAGTTTAATTTGATCATGTTCTTTTCAGTGATATATATTGCTGTATAAGTATCGGTGATTACCTGTGATCCATTTGGTGTATATACTGACGAATTGAATTACTTGTTGGTCATGTGATAATTTTGTGTCTATCTTTTTGAGGGATTGTGAAATTGATTTCCACAGTGGTAACATTATTTTACATTTCCACCAGCAGTGAGGGAGAGTTTTAGTTTTTCTGTATCCTTGTTTACCCTTGTTTTCAGTTTTTCATCCCAAGTAAAGTGGGATCTTCTATGTTGTTGTTGTTGTTATGTTCCGTCGAATGGCTTGCGACTCATAGCGACCCTGTGTACAACAGCTCTAAACTCTGCTCTGTCCTGTGCCAGTCTCTCTGTCTTGGACACACTCATCCCGATTGCCCCAGTCACTGAATCAATCCATCTCCCAGAGGGTCTTCCCCTCCTTTGCCTGCCCTCCATCCTCCCAAGCATAATGTCCCTCTCCAAGGACTGGTCCCTCCTTACAACATGACCAAAGTATGTCAGGTGAAGCCTCAGAATCCTTTCCTCCAAGGAGCAACCCGGTTTAACCCTCTCCAGGATGACTCTGTTTGTTTTCTTAGCAGTCCATGGCACCCTCAGAACTCTTCTCCAACACCAAAGCTCAAAAGCATCAATTCTCCTTCTATCCTCCCTGGTCATTGTCCAGCTCTCTGACGCATAACAAGTGATTGCAAAGACCATGGCCTGTACAGATGCACCTTAGTCTCCAGAGACACACTGTTGCTCTTGAGTACTTTAGAGGTCCCTAACAGCAGACTTTTCCATGGCAGTACATCTTTTAATTTCCTGGCTGCTGGTGCCATTAGTGTTGATTGTGGAGCCAAGCAGACTAAAGCTGTGAACAATCTCAATCTCTTCACCATCCATCCTGATCTTATATAGTGATTTAAAAAAATGATTGTGATTAAAAATATATGTAACAAAATCTACATAACTCCATTACATTAACACCATCAGTGGCTCTGAGGGAGAAAGCTAGGCAATCTCCTTCCATGTAATTTATAGTCTTGGTAACCCAGTGGAGGGTCAGTTAGGAGCCAAAACCTCAACAGCAGCCAGATTTTGAGAGTGATGTTGATGGATTGTTTGTGCATGCATCACCGTTAGCTGTTTCTGAACTTTTCTGTCTTAATTTACAGAAACTTGGTACTTCCTAATCATTTGGTTTCTTTATCCTTCTCTCTGAATACCTGTACTAACCTCTGATAAGCTTAAGTCTGTATAAACTTGCTTATTTTATGAAGTTTCATACAAGTGATACCATCAGTTTGCTTGGTTCCCCAATCAACACTTGGTACCAGCAGTCAGGAAATAAAGAAATGAATTGCATTGGGAAAGTCAGCTGTCAGGGACCTCTCAAGAGTACTGAAGAGCAATGATGTCAGGCTGGAGTCTAAGGTGCGCCTGATGCAGGCCATAGTCTTCACAGTTGTGTGCTATGCATCAGAAAGCTGGACAGTGAGTAGGGATTATAGAAAGAGAATTGATGCCTTTGAGCTTTGGTGCTGGAGAGGAGTGTTGAATATACCATCAGTGCTAGGAGAACAAACAGGTTCACCCTGGAGAGGGTGAAACTGGGCTGCTCCTTAGAGAAAGGGATTCTGAGGTTTCATCTGACATATTTTGGGCATGTTGCAAGGAGGGACCGGTCCTTGGAGAGGGATGTCATATTTGGGAAGTTGGAGGGACAGCGCAAGAGAGGAAAACCCTTGATGAGATGGGTGACTGGGGTAATGGGAGTACGGATGTTGGAGACAATGAGGTTGGCACAGGATAGAGTAGGGTTTCGGGCTGTTGTAGATAGGGTTGCTATGAGTCCCAAGTGACTCAACAGCACGTAACAACAACAATGACTGACTTAACTATTCTCACAGTGTTTATCCAAGTTGTAGAATGTATTGAAATTCCATTTCTCTTTATGGCTAAGTAATAACTTCATTGCGTGTACATACCATATTTTATGTATCCATATATTGATGAACATTTTGGTCATGTCTATATTTTGCCTTTAGGTAATAGTGCTACTTTAAACATTGTTCTGTGTTTCTGCTTTCAGTTCTTTAGAGTAATATTTAGAAGTGGAATTACTAACCCCTCCAAAAAAAGTGGAGTTGCTGGATTATATAGTAAATCTGTACTTAATTGTTTGAGGAACTGCCAAACTGTTTTCCACAATACTATATCATTGCACAATCCCACAAGTAATAAATGTGAATTTCGGCTTTGCCACATCCTCACCAACACATGTTTGTGGGTATTTAAAAAAAAATCATAACCATCATAGTTAGGAAGTTATTATCTCATTGTGGTTTTGATTTACATTTTGCTAATGATAGCATTCATGGGTTTCAAATATTGTATTCCTTTCTCTAGGTTGTCTCTTGACCTTGTCCATAAAAGGTTTTCATTTTGTTGGAGTCAGATTTTTCTCTTTTGTCATTTTTTTATTTGATTTGATACCATAGCTAAGAATTCATTGAAAATTTAAAAGAAATTGCATTAGTTGAATAGATAGCTTTCAAAAGTAATTGCAACTTTATTATATTAGGTCTTCTGATCTATGAATGAAGGCAGGATTATTTTTCCATTTATTAAAGGTTTTTAAAAGTTTCTTTTAGAGATGTTTAATAGTTTAAAATGTATAGGTATACCTCAGAGACAGTGCACGCTTTATTCTAGACCACTACCATAAACTGAATATTATTGTCATTGGAATCACACAAATTTTTTTGGTTTCCCAGTACTTATGATAGTTATATTTCTATTGTATAACGTATTTATTGTGAAGTAGCGTTATAAAGTTTGATATTTTGTATTTCAAAATATGAGATAAAGACAAAATCAGCAACTTCTATAGGAAACCTGACACGGATAGGCTTCTGTTTGCTGGGTTGCTACAGACTTTACATTTAAGGGGGCGGGGGAAAGCAGTATTCATGAAGCATAATAAAAACAAAGCACAAGTAACATTATATATTCCAAGAGGAATCTTTCACCTCATCAATAATTTATTTTTATATATTTTTAAGAAGCTGTTGTATTTGAAATTTTCTTAATTTCCTTTTCAGTTTGCATTTTGCGGTTGTATTGAAACGTAACTGAGTTTTCCATCTTTGTGCGCTACATCCTTGCAAATTTTATTTGTTAGATGTTTTAGTTTTCTTATGTGTCCATGAGATTTTTTTATGTTTAAATTTTTTTGTTTTATTGTGTACCATTGAGTCAGTTCTGGCTGGCACAGGAAGAGATTGCTCCTCATTCTCCAGTGGAGCATCTGGTGGATTCAAACTATGAGACTTCAGGATTGCACTGTAGCTTCTTGCCATTAGGCCACCACAGCAATGGTGTCTTTCTGGAGACTAAGGTGGTGTGCTTGATACAGGCCATGGTCTTTGCAATCACTTGTTGTGCATCAGAGAGTTGGACAGTGACTAGGGAGGATAGAAGGAGAATTGATGCCTTTGAACTGTGGTGCTGGAGAAGAGTATTGAATGTACCCTGGACTGCCAAGAAAACAAACAGATTCATTGTGGAGTGGGTTAAACCAGGCTACTCCTTGGAAGCAAGGCTTCTGGGGCTTCGTCTGACATACTTTGGACATGTTGTAAGGAGGGATAGGTCGTTGGAGAGGGACGTCATGCTTGGTAGGGTGGAGGGACAGTGCAGGAGGGGAAGACCCTCTATGAGGTGGATTGATTCAGTAACTGGGGTAATCGGTATGGTTGTGTCAGAGACAGTGCAATTGGCACAGAATAGAGCTGGGTTTAGCGCTGTTGTACATAGGGTCGATATGAGTTGCAAACGATTCGACAGCACATAACAGCAACAAACTACAATGTTTATAATTAAAATATTAAAATTAAAAATTTTAACTAAATATTTAATATTTTAGTTAAATATTCATATTTATTATTGTATACAATAATCTTCTTATAATAATGTTTTTATAATAGATTTTTACTTGGAAGTCTATTTTATCTGATATCATTTTAGCTACTACAGCTTTCTTTTGGTTAGTGTTTTTACCTGCATATTTTTCCCCCTTTGCCTTTTAACTTTCAACTGATTTGTGTATTCAGATTTAACATGAGTCTCTGATAGACAGCATATATAGATGGATATTGTTTTCTAATCACTTCTATTGAAGTGTTTACTACATTTCTATTTAAGGTAATAATTATCAGAGAAGAATGAACTCTGCCATTTTGTTACTGTTTGGTATCATTTCTTCTAATCCAATCTTTTTTGTCCTTCATTTTTACATGGCCATCATTTGTGTTTGATTTTTTTTTTTTTGTGAGACATTTGGATCTCATAGCCTTTCATTTCTTTTTGTGTGTATTTTTTTGTCTTTTAGATTTTTTGGGTGTGTTTATAAAATTAAGATCTCACTTTGCAGCTTAAATATGTAATATTTTATTTTAAATTGATGCAATCTTAAATTTGATAGCATACAGAAACTCTGTTCCAATATTCGTTTTCCTTCTTAGCCTATTATCTAGTTATAATAAATTATATTTCTATATTTTTTCCTTAGTAGTATATATTTACAACTTTTTATAGTTTGTCTTTAGAAAAAAAATACTGGACGTAACTACCAAAATTATGAACTAAAAATACCATAAAGCTGGCTTTCCTACTTGCCATGAAATTTTCTTACGGATTTGGTGTTTTGAGCTTTTTTCCGACATAGGACTTTAGAGTTTTTGTCTTAATATCTTCTTTGTTCTCTTACCTGAAGCACTGTGTTAGCATTTCTAAGATAGATCTAGTTGCTTTTATGTATCTGGAAACACCCCTTTCTTGAAAGTCAACTTTGCTAAATATAACATTTTTGGTTGACACTTGTTTTCTTTAAACACAGTAAATACAACATTCAGCTGCCTTTTGGCCTACAAGAGAAACTGGTACTTTCTGAGGATTTCTTGAATATGACAGTTTGCTTTCCTTACTGTTTTTCATGATTCTTTTGTTTGTTTTCAAGGGTTTGTTCATGTGTATAGATCTATTTTGAATTACTGAGCATCTTATATTTGTACATCTGTGTCATTTGTCAGATTTGGAAAGCTTTTCCCATTATTTTTTCCAGTATGCTTCTTGTTTCTTTCTTTTTTTTCTTCTAGGATTCCCATAAATATATGATATCCTATAAATCTATAGGCTTTGCTTACTAAAAAATTTTTTTGATTCTTGTGTATTTTTATTTCTCAGCATTGTCGTTATAGTTAATAAGGATGTAAGAATAAGAGGCTAGTCGACTATTACAGAAGACCAAAGAAGGTACATACAGGAACTTCTTATAATATAACCATTCAGGATCTGATTCTCAGTTTTGTAGACCCAAACTTGCTTTTCTTTTTCTAGGATACCAAAGTTAACATCAAAGTAATTTTTCTCTTCTTTAAAAATGTTATTTCTTAAAAAAAAGTTATTTTTTTTTCACTCAAGTTATGTTTCTTAATGATCATTCCCATACACTGTGTCTTATAAAACTAATCACCATTGATATATGCTTAGTGTTACTCCATTTTTTTTCTTTCAGATCCCCGCTGGATCTTTCCAGTTCCTTTATCCCTTCTCTCCACCCACCAAACTCAGTGATACCATAATTGCATCCCTTCCTCCTCAGCCCCTTTTGCCCCTCCCCTTTCTTCTTTGGATATCCATACACATCTTACTAATTATCTGTCTGCTTTTACAATAGTGATCTTATGCAATAATTTTCTTTAGGAGTCTGAGTTAGTTCACTCAGCACAATGTTCATTACCCTCTCCCATGTTATTTAGTATTTTTTAAAAATTGTTACTTCTGAGTGCTGTATGGTATTCTCTTGGGTGAATGTACCACAATTTCTTAACCCATTTGGTTTTTGATGGACCTTTTGGCTGTTTCAGTATTCTTGCTATTATGAATAGTACTGCTATGAACATTTGTTTACAAATCTCTGTTTGCAGCTCACTTCAGTTTTCCTCCTGGTTTACCTTTTTATATTGAGACTGCGTCACTAATTCATTTTTGTCTTATCCTAGTTTGCAGATTTTTTCTTCTGCAAGTTCCAATCTCCTTTTAAGCCATTCCATTAAATATTTTATTTTTAGCTTTAATAATTGTATTTAGTTCCTTAAAGCACATTTTTATTTACTTTTTTTCCTTTTTATTTTGTTTATCACTATAGATTCTCATTTTGCTCTTATATAATTTTCCTGGTTTCAAAATATTTTTTATTGGTTTGCATGCTAATTGTGTATACATTTTTTTCATTCATGTACATTGTATTTCATTCATGTATACTGTAAGTTTCACATATTCCTTTATTTGCTTGTGTTTCATACAATCATTCCTATACACTGTTTTAGGAAGTTTAACACCATTGATCCATGCCCACCAACACCCCATCTTTTCAGGTCCTTACTGAACATATTCTGATTCCTTCACCCCTCCCTCCACACATCAAACTCTACTACATCTCAGGGATTTCTTTCTCTCCCCTTCCTCCTTTGGACCTTTATTTGTATGTTACTGGTTATCCTTCTAATTTTATAATAATGTTCATTTGTTGCTGGGCATTTGGGATGTTTCCATTTTCTTGCTACTGCGACTAACACTGCTATGCCATTTCCTTAGTTTTAAGAAATACTTTGTTAATGTTTTACTGTAGTTCTTTGACCTATGTTTAATTAAACATGCTCGTTATTCAAGTTTGAGACCACAGTTTCTCCCTTTATCTTGTCTTTTCCCCCCTAGTTTCTTAAAATTTTGTTGAAACTGACATGAGAGTATTATAGTGTCTAATAGGTGAGCACATGTGTGGCTTTCTTAATTTCTCTGTGTACAGAATGCTTTAAAACCATAGCCATTGATTCAGTCCCCACATCTGGTTATCCACAGGATAGAGTAGAACTGCCTTCTAGGGTTGCCAAGGCGATAAATTTATGGAAGCTGACGTCTACATCTTTATCCCATGGAGATACTCATGGATTCAGACCTCATGCTTTACTCGGTTGACAATTAAGCACATAACCACTGCACCACCAGAGCTCCCTTACATAGTGCTTTAGAAGGTGCCAGATTTTTCAGGAAACTGCTGTCACAGTATTCACCTCCATCACTTTGTCCGCTGATGTCTGAGTGGTGAAAGCCCTTATCTGCCAACTGGAGGGCATTTGATTTGAACACACAAGTCCTTTTTGTGGAGGAAGAGATGGCAGTCTGCTTTTGTGAAGATGTACTGTTGTGGAACCTTTGGGCGAGTTCTCTTTTGTCCTGTAACATTGCTATGAGTTGGAAACAACTTTAAAACATGGTGTTTACTTTTGGTTCTAAGTCGTTAGTTCATTAAGGAGTTTCCAGAGAGAAAAGACATTGACTATTTTGCCAGCAAATCTAACAACTAATGACAATTTGAGACTAGTCTTCCTTTCTGAGAGTGTGAATTGTGATCCATTACTACATCAGAGGGAGTTCTGGTGGCCTAATAGAAAAGACGCTGCACTGTAATACTGAAGGACTATGGTTTGAATCCATCAGCTTCTCCATGGGAGAAGTAAGGACAGTCTCCCCCTATGGGATTAACTGCCTCTGAAAACCCACCAGTTGGCTCCAACTCTGTGGTACACAAGAAGAAGTATGTCAGAAGAGGGAGAGACAGAGACAAGAGTAGGATAACTTGTTTTCTTAACAGTTAATGTGTCAAATTGTATGCTTAATTGTAATGCTTTGTAAACTTTTTAGTGTTTTTGTAAAATTGCGATTAGAAATTTCTGATTGTTTTTCTTAGTGCTTCTGTGATTAGACTAGGTTCTTAGACTTACCAACATTGCCATCTTCTTGGAAGTTACAGTAAATTTTCAATCTTTGAACAGTCCTGTAATTTACAAGGAGATAGGAAATGAATTTCTTTTGCAATCTTATTTATAAACTTTCATTATCTTTTAAGTGCTGTATTTTCAATTTGGTTTTTTTTAATTGATTGATTTTGTAAAATTAATTTTAATGAAAGTTTACAGAGACTTAGGGTTTCCAGTCATTCATTGTTGAACTTTTCCCCCTACCCACACCTCCCCCAATTCATTCTTCTCCTTGAAAAGAAAAAACCCCTCTTTCACTGTTATACAGTCCCTCCCCACTAAGTCCATTCCACTATGTAGCCTTCACTGTGGATTTCTGTAATGACAAGAATACCCATTCGTATGTCCCTTCTAAACAGTTCTCTCCCTCATTTGTTTTGATGAAATATACATTATTCTTCCCCTCCTTTTCACTCTTCCCTCAACCCTGATGTCAGTCCCATTGTACAAAGGTGGTTCTATGCAGTATTTGTCCTTTTGTGACTGAGATATTTCACTCAACATAATGTGCTCCAGGGTCACCCATTTTGAATAATATTTCATGAGTTCCTTGTTTTTCAGTGCTGCATAGTATTCTGTTGTGTGACTATATCACAGCTTCTCTATCCATTCATTTGTTGATGGGCACTTGGGTTGTTTCCAGCTCTTTGCTATTGCTAAAAAACTGCAATAAACATGGGTGTGCTTATATCTGCTTGGGTGGCAGTTGTGGTCTCTTTGGGGTATATTCCCAGTATTGGAATTGCTGGGTCAAATGGTGTCTCTATTTGCAACTTTTTGAGAAACACCATACAGCGTTCCATAGTGGTTGCACCATTTTACACTCCCACCAGCAGTGAATAAGGGTTCCAGTTTCTCCACAACCTCACCAGCATTTGTTGCTTGCTTTTCTGTTAAATTTTTCTTTCTTACTGGGGTGAGATTATATCTCATAGTTGTTTTGTCAGTTTGTTTTTTTAAGGATTTGGAATTAGTCACGAGAATCTTTTAGTAGAGACTTTAAAAATGATCTTTAACATATTTAACTTTTATTTATCAGTATAATATTGTTGTTATGTACCACTGAATCAGAACTGACTCATAGGTGCCCTTGCAACAGATTTTCATCGTCAGTAAATAGCACAGGACTTGATTGTTCATATTTCTGGTTTGGAGCAGTTGGTGGATTTGAACTGTATACCTTTGGTTGGTAATGCAACTCCTTACCACTAAGCCACCAGAGGTCCCTCATCATCACTGTAATAGTTTGCCCAGTTGATCTGTTATCATCAATCAAGGGAAATAGTTTTCATTTAACTTAAAATTTCCATACAGTTATATTGTAAGAATTAATTTGGTTGATGAGAAGAATGTCTGTATGTTGTGTGAGGGGCAGAGAGTGGTGGGTGAGTTGTGTATTAAATCCCTGATATGTCTGTTAAGAAGTTAATAGTTTTAGAAGTATCAAGAAATAGAGGGGGTGTGTATATATGTGTTATGTATATGGTTTTGTTTTATTGTGCTTTGTTTTATTTTACTATAGTATAACAACCAACTGAAAGATTCTAGTTTGATTACCTCTAGGGAACAAGGATTAGGAACAAGAAAGGGATTATTGTTAGATTTTTGGTTCTGTGCCTTTTGGAACTATGTAACCTTTCAAACTTTTGGTATAATTTTTTTGTATAAATAAAGATAAAAATAACTTTATAAAATTTCATTTGTTACATAGTTTTATGCCTGCCTTTCATGAGAGTAGTTAAAAAGACTTGTCAGCTTATTTTTTAAAGTAGATTTATTAGGATATAGAAATCCAAGCTAGGAATAATTATATCATCATCTAGGCATAGCCAAGAATACTAAAGATGAAATGATTTTTCACCTAAATAACCTTCTTAATAAACCATACCCTATTCTTATTTCCATTTTTGTGTCTGTTGGAACTTAAGGATTTATGAGATTGAGGTGTAAGTAACTAACATTGCTTTCAAGGTAGTTTAGAGGATTACATGTCAGCCTGCTAACGAAAATTGATTGTTTGAGTTCACCAGTCACTCCTTGGGCAGTCTGCTCCCATTATGATTTATAGCCCTGGACACTATAAATAGAGGGGCAGTTGGAGTTGGAATCCACCTAACAACAGATTTTGAGTGTAAGCCAGCTTTGTAAAGTTCTCTGAAGTAATCCATGGATTACTGTATGTTTATATTTTAATATATTAATATATTAAACATTTGTTCTGTTAAAATTTTTAATATATTGTAAGAATAAAGAGATAAAAAGAGACCAGAACTTAAGTATGTTTGTTTGTAGTATATATTGCTTGAGCATTGGCTGTTAATATCTTTCTATCGAATGTGTTTGAGTGTTGTTACATATGCTATGGCTATTATTATGTCACTTTGAACTTTTTTTCTAATGAAAATTTTTGTCTTGTTTTTCAGACTTTGTCCATTGGTGTTCTTGATATTTTTGGTTTCGAAGATTATGAAAATAACAGCTTTGAACAATTTTGTATTAATTTTGCTAATGAACGTTTACAACACTACTTTAATCAGCATATCTTTAAATTGGAGCAAGTGAGTATCTAAATGTATATATGCTTATCCCCTCTCTGTACACACTCACACATATCTTTTTTCTCTCTCTCACATGCACACACGTTTACACGTGTATGAATTTTTGAGTCCTAACCGCGATGTTAGGAGTAATTGCTCCAAATTACTGAGGAACAGTGATGTTAGTTTGAGGACTAAGGTACACCTGTCAGACTGTGGTCTTTTTAGTAACTTGGTATGCATATGAGAGCTGTATGTGACTAAGGATGAGAGAAGAAAAATGAATGCTTTTGAACTGTGTTGAAGGAGAGTACTGAATATCGTATGGACTGCCAAAAGAACAAATGGATATGTCTTGGAGAAGGTGAAAGCAGATAATGAAGCTTTGTCTCACATACTTTGGGCATGTTGCTGGGAGAAGTTGTTCCTTGGAGAAGGACATCATGCTTGGAAGGGTGGGAAAGGAGAGGAAGACCTTCAGCCAGTTGGATTGACACAATAACTGCAGCAGTGAGCTCAAGTGTGTTGGAGATTGTGATGTTTGCACAGGATAGGACAGGGTTCAGATCTGTTGTTCATCAGGTTTCCTATGAGTCATACTTGACTCGACAGCATCTAACAACAACAAAATTATGATGAATATTTAAACTTTTTATTTTCATAAAATTACTGAAGTTCTTATGTCAGTGCAAGGAAATGACAAATCAGTTTTTTGTTCCTTGCCATCAAGTTGACTATCACTCACAGCAACTCTTTGAACAATGGATCTGAACCCTGCCATAACCTGTGCCATCTATACCTTCTCTGATAGATGAGCTCACTGTTATAGTCACTGTAACATCTTTGTTACATCTTGTTGAGCATCTTCCTTTCTTGTGCTGACCCTTCTTCTCTCCAAGAATGATTTCCTTTTCCAAGGACTGTCCCTTATAACTACATGCCCAAAGTATGTTGAGATGAAGCCTCACCATCCTTGCCTCCAAAGAGCACTCTGTTTGCACTTTTTCCAGCACATACTTGTTTGTTCATTTGACAGCCCAGTACTCTTCTCCAACAGTACAACTCCTCATTCTTCTCAATGTTAGCCCTAATTTGTTGTGATCCAGACAGTCATTTGCCTTTACAGAGCCATTAAAATGCAGATGGATGTTGTTCTTGTATTCTCTGCTTTCTGTCAAGATCCGTCTGATATCCGCACTGTTACCGGTGTCACAGCTTCTAAATTGAGTTTGTTCTAAATTGGCATTTCTCTCTCAAGGTACTACTATTCTATCCTTTTTTGAGTACTCTTTAGCAAGATTTTACTTATGTGTAATATTAATGATATTGTTTGATATCTGCACATCCTGCTGGATCACCTGTTTTAGAAGTGGGAATAAGTACAGATCTCTTCCAATCAGTAGCCAGGTAGCTGTTAACTGCCTTCTAGATTTCTTGGCACAGCTTGGTGAAGCATGTCCAGGGCTATATCTCATCTGTTTGTTGGAAGATGTTAAATTGTATTTCATAAAATCCTGGGTGATATATTTTGCTACTACCTTCAGTGGTTACCCATGGTGGACAGTGTTTGGTGGAGCTTCCTGATTAAAACAGGCTTGGAAGCAGGAGTGGCATCCACTTCTGAAATAGCTTGTTCCTCGAAACCCTATGAACTTGGAGAAATGACGAAAGTTACACAAGTGTTCAGGTCTTTGGTTCATAGGGTTGCTATGAGTCATCTATGACTATGACTGTATGGCATTTTTAATACAGTCATACATACTGATTTTCATTAACATACATTGTGTTTCATTCATGTTTCATTGTTTTATACAATCATTCATATATATTGTATGTCATTCCTATACATTGTATCTTAGATACAATTTATATACATTGTGTTTTATACAATTACTATTGATTTATACATTTTATCAACCCTACTCTTCAGTTCCCCACTAAATCTTTGAGCCAATTGTATTTGGTACAGTGACTCTGTGTGTGCCCTACATTTTATTTTGATAATTCCTGGACCATTCAAGATTTTGCCCATAGTATCTTACAACTTGACGCTTAAGTTTGTTTTCCATTCTTTTTAGCTTGAGAAAGGCTCAGCTTTTCTTCCCTTTTTTAATTTTGTTACTTCTAGTCTTTTCACATTTTGCTATAATCCTTGCTTTGTGTTCTACCTTTGAAATCTTTTATTTGGCTCTTTTACTTTAGCATTTCTTCCCTTTATTTGACTTCTTGATATTCCAGTGAAATGTTCATAGTCTCTTCTGACAGCCATTTTGGTCTTTTCATTCTGATCTGCCTATATAAGGACCTCTTCCTTTCTTTCTGGATGGTATCCTTCATATCATCGCATAACTCATCTGGTCTTCATTCATTAGTGTTCAATGCCCAAAACCTATTCTTGAGGTGGTTTTTAAATTCAGATGGTATAGACACAGAGTCCTGTTTTGGTTCTTATGGACTTGTTTTAATTTTCTTCAGCTTTAATTTGAACTTTACACACTTGATTAATAATGAAAATATGGTAATTTAAAATTCTCCAGTAGGAAGTTTTGAAAGAAATTATCAGAAGATAGTTTACTTCCAAAAGATCACAATCATTGAAAAACCTTATGCAGTTACATTTTCAAACAAATAGAACAAACCATGAGTGAAGACTGCTTAGAAGGTCACTCTTTTTAAAAAAAATCCCACCAAAAACACCCCACCTTAAAATGTGATATATATATATATATATATACACAGTATCCAGATTTAGATAACAGAGTTATTTATATTACTCTTGTTGACTTGTTAGAGCCAGAAGTCTTGGTGGTCCTTGTTCCCTAGCGGTGCTATGCAGAAGTAGCACGAGTGAGGGACTTTAACACATGAAGTTGTAGTCATATAGTTTGAAAGGCTAGGGGTGCACTGAATTTAAAGTGCTGTTTGGAAGGCAGACTTTGTTCTTTGTTGGCAGTGGAGGAAGGTCCTGGCTGGTTTGGGACTGCTCCTGAGTGATCTTCATGTGGCTTAGCATCTCTCTTCTCTATCTCTGCTTCTAACTTGTTTGGTTTAATCTCTCTTATCCATTAAAAGAGGTTGACTCAGTATACACACCACACTATTTTTGTATCATTAACACAACAAAATAATGTATTTCCATATGGATTTGTAACTGTGAGCATAGTGGCTAGGATTTACAATACATATTAGCATTCTTTTCTCCCCCCCCAAATATGTGTTTTCATCTTGCAAAAAAACACATGAACTCTATCTTATCATCCCAAAGCCTTAAATTTCACACTAAATCTTTCCAATGATTGAAATTATATATGGATTAGACCTTAGTTACTCAGACATACCTGGCTTTTTTATGCTTTACTTTATCATGAATTTTTAACAAACTGAGTATTGTGGCAGCCTTATATCGAGTAAGTCTGGACCCTTTTACCAACATCATGTCGTCTGCAGATTTTTCTCTTTGTCACACTCTGATAAGTCTCACAGTATTTCAAACTTTTACATAATATTATTGCACACTTAATAGACTTAATAGTATAGAGTAAGCATAGCTTTCATATTCACTGGGAATAACGATTTTTATATTTGTTTTACTGTGATGGTTTGAAATAGATACTATAAAATTTCCAAAATAATGTCTGTATTCCATCCTGTGAAGAAATTACTCTTCATATGAAGTGTAGTATATAAACTGTTTACATCTGTATTGCAGTAGTAGAACAGGCACAATGTAGACAATGTTGTTATATGTGGAGAAATTGGAAGGAAAGAAGGGATAACAGGCACCATCTGAGTTTCAAACTCAGCAAAAACAAATTACATTAGTTTTGAAGGCTTAAAAAGAATCTTCTCTTCTGAGACTATCTTGAGTGGTAGCCCCGCTCTCTAGACCCTGGGTGTTAGCTAGACACTTTGGATCTGAGTGGAGGTCCCCTTGGCCTTGTGCTTCATAAATTCTGGGT
Organism: Elephantulus edwardii; assembly: GCF_000299155.1. Lineage (NCBI taxonomy): Eukaryota > Metazoa > Chordata > Mammalia > Macroscelidea > Macroscelididae > Elephantulus > Elephantulus edwardii. Next base: position 10,342,922 of record NW_006399816.1, read on the forward strand.
ATTAGCTATGCCCTTTCGGTTATTAGTAGGGGTCTTCAAGGCCTTGTGCTTCAACTCTGCCTTGTAGGTATACTAGGACAGCAACTCTACTCCCATAGCTTTGAGTGGCTCCATTTTCCTATTCCATCTGACTGATAACTCTACCCTCTCAACCCTCATAGGCTCTATTCTTTCATCCTTTAGTCGTGGTAGTTTCCCCCACCTCCTCAGCTCTGGGCAGTAACTTTATCATTCTGACACATAGTCATGGCAGTTTGAGTCTCTAGAACCAAGCTGATAAAATTCTGACTTTCTGAAACTTAGTGGTCCTGCCTTTTGAGATATAGAAATCCAGGACCCCACTCTTTGAAACTTGTGCTCCTTCCAGTAGTTCTGCGATCTCAGAGCTGCTCTGTTTCTGGATGTACAATTTTAAGATCTAGATAGGATTTTTTCCTTTTGTTTGTTCTTTGTCCACTTTAAGCTAACAGATTTTCTGCTGTGGTAGTTGGTTAGATCCACCAGTAATGTCTTTAACAAAGATTGTGTAGCCCTGCCTTAGGTGAACATTTTAAAGCATGTGTTCTTATTATGTTGTTGTTGTTGTTATGTGTCGTCGAGTCGTTTCCGACTCATAGCGACCCTATGCACAACAGCCCTAAACCCTGCTCTATCCTGTGCCAACCGCACCGCCTCTGACACACCCATC
>NW_006399816.1:10343876-10357243 GCF_000299155.1 Elephantulus edwardii
CACACACACACACACACACACACACACACACACACACACACACACAAAAAGACCACTTGAAAATAATTGAGCCAAATTCTTTGCCACTGTATAAAAAGCATCATCCTTATTTCATTCCAGTCACCTTTTAAAACTCAATTAACATCTCTGTCCTGGTAATATTCTGTTGCTGGTACTATTTAGTCTCTGAGAAGATGGAGACTTTCTCTATCACTTCTCCTTATTTACTTGTTGTTGTTATTGTTATGTGCCTTAGAGTCCCTTGGAGCTCACAGCAACCCTGTGTACAACAGCTCTGAACCCTGCTCTATCCTGAGCCAACCTACTCCTGTTACCCATCACTGAGTCAATCCATCTCATCCAGCATCTTCATCCCTTGCACTGTGGCTTCACCCTTCCAAGCATGATGTCTCTCTCTGAGGATTTACTTCTTGACACTCCTTAACATTGTCTTTTTCATCCATAATTCAACCAACAGTCTTTTGAAGGCTTTTGCTGTTGTTAGGTGGGTTTGAGTCAGTGTCTGTTAATAGTAGTCCTACGTATGATAGGAAACACTGCCTGAATCTGTACCATATTTAAAATTCTTTCAACTTCTATCCAATTCCTAAACCTCTTCTACATTTCAAGTGTCTTTTTACAGCAGCATCTCTACTTTTCAGTATCGAATGTGTCTTAATTATCTAGTGCTGCTGTAACAAAAATACTGTAGATGAAACTTGGGTAAAGCACTTATTTTCTCACAGATTATGGGGCTAGAATTCTGAATTCTGGGTACTGATTTAAGAATAAGTTTGTTTATTTCATTTCTGAAAGAAAGAAACTCTTTAGCTCCTGCTTCTTGATTTCCTTGGACATCTGCATGTGTCTCTGCATATATCTTGCCTATCTTTTTTGCTAGCTTGTGATTTTTCTCTTGTTTATCTCAAAAGAGACTCACCCTACACTAATCTTGGCTCATTAACATAACAAAGACAACTCATTCCCACAGGAGATTATACCTACAGGTTAGAGGTTAGGATTAACATGAATTTCTAAGGGGTACATAATTTAATCCATGCTGTTGTTAGGTGCCATAGAGTCCACTGTTCTCATAATGGCTCTGTGAACAACATACCACAACCCTGTCCTATCTAGCTAGCTTCTTGGCATAGATGTCAGATTTGATGATCTCTGATGGTTTCAATCACTCTGTCAGTCAGTCCATTTCCACCTGATAAAAGCTTATTATCCTTATGTATATATTATTTTCTACAAGTTGAATAAATTACTATTTTGCTATTTGGTTTTCCTAGGAGGAATATTTAGCTGAAGATATCACCTGGCACAATATAGATTATATTGATAATACCTGTTGTATAAATCTTATTAGCAAGAAGCCAACAGGACTGCTCCATCTTTTGGATGAGGAAAGCAAGTAAGTATGATTCTTTGTAATTGTGTTATTTGCCATTTAGGCTTTTTTGTTTGTAATGGAACTCTAGTAAGAGTGCAGTGCATAATGTCTCAGATTTCTAGCCAAAAAGCCAGCTGTTTAAATCTCCCAGTCAGCCACTCCATGGGAGAATGATGGTCACTTTGCTGCTGTAAAGAGTCACAGCCTTGAAAACCTAATGAATGGTCGCCGTGAGTCAGCACTGTGTCAGTGGCAGTGGAATTTTGGTGTTTAAGTCCTTCTTTCTTACATTATCAAATAAAGACTCCATGGCTCTCTGTTTTCAGCATCCTGGGGTATACAATGAACTTCACTGTTGAGCTGAGTTTTTCCTTGATTTCTTTTTTACTGTCTGTTTGATATTTATGATCCAAGTACCTCCTTTCACACATGGAAAACATTCATTCTGGTTTGTATATCAACCTGTTTGTCTCTCTATTCAATACATACACAGAATTACTACATCTAAATAGAATATTGATAAAATGAAAATATATTGGAAAGGCAACAGCCAACAATTTTGTCTAACACCCACTCTCTCACTAGTTTATTGATGATAGAATGAAAATGAAATTAACACAAATAAAAAGTTTTTTTAGTTTTTGGTACAAAATTATGTGAATGTTTCTTTCATTGCTTAATGTTTTACAAATTCAGATGGTTAGTGGTCCTTGACTCTGCTTGCAAACTGTTAATCAAGCCGTTAATAAGTTCACCAATATACCATTAATCAAGCTTATTTATCAATATGCCTGGGATGAGGCTCAAATACTTCTATTTTAGAATGTTTCATATTGATTCCAATCATTAGTTTTGACAGTTATTGGTAAGGAAATGATAAGTGATTCTTTTCGTTTGCTGTATATACTATAATAACATAAAGAATAAAAATGTTTAAGCAATTTAAAGAAAAAAATTATATAGATAATAAATTATGGACTTTATATTTAAATCTTTCAAGTATTTTTTACTTTGAAGCTTATACTTTGAAACAGTGTTTATTATATTGTTGTTTCCTATAATACTTAGAATTCAGAATCCAAATCCAGAATTTGTGTCCTAACTCAATGAACTACCCTTGGCAAATCTTTTAATAGCATTGACTTCATTTTTTTTGAATACAGAGAAGAAATTATGATGATAGATAAGAATACTATATACTATGTGTTTTAAAGAAGTTTTGATGAATAATTGATGAAATTGCTATATCACATAGATGCAAATATTACCCAATGAAGAAAATGTCATCTCTTGATTGTTAGCCAAAAGCTTATGGACTAACCCAAGTGGTTGGAAATGACACAGAACAAATTTGACTTGGGAGAAAACAGAACTTCTGATCTTTAGAGTTGATTAGCATCTGCTCTATAAATTAGTAAAGTTCTCTATCGTAGTACTTATTTTCAGTAACTTGTCATGTTATTTTTATAGATGGTTGAATGGACTAAATAATCTCTATATTAGCTCTTTAGTTCAGTTTCTATATTCAATTCCTCATATAAATTTTTTTATGGTAACTTACTTTTGAATCAGTTCTGCAGTCATTATCTCATCTTATAAATAATCTCCTTTATCTCTATGTCATATGTCATAGAAAAAGAATGAAAATAGGATATTTGGCCTATTGGCAAGAAGCTGCGCTGCAATCCCAAAGGCACGCAGTTGGAGTCCATCACCTGCTCAGTGGGAGAAGGATGGGCAGACTCCTCTGGGGCAATTAACTGCCTCTGAAAACTCACTGGAGTGTCAGCTATGGGTTGGTTCCAAGTTAATGGTACCCAGCACAACACACAGCAAGCACTTACAAAGTAAATTCATAAAGTTAGTAATATTTAGGAAGTATTGAGACTCATTTAAACGAATTCACTTTCCTTTAAGAAAGATTTTGTTCTAAAGGGAAAATACAGCATTTCATTTGTCTTTAATGCTTTATTCAATGTATTTGTAAGCTTTAGTTGTATAGAGTTGGTTTTTTTGTTTTGTTTTTTTACCTGAGGTCTGGTTTAATCTTATCTGTGCTACATACTTGCGTATGACATTGGAGCCTGAAATTTAAGCGTGTTTCTGAAGAATGCATTGTAGCATTTCAGAAGGAGTATTGTAAACAGATTGTCTCCATGCTCCTGAGAGGCAAGGATTTTGAAGCTTTGTCTTATGTGCTTGGGCATATTGTCAGGGACCAGTCCTTGGAGAATGACATACTGCTTGGAAGGGTGAAGGTTCAGCACAGGAGTGGAATACCATGGATGAGATGGATTGACATAGTACCTTCTAGGCCGCAAACTTTGATTTGTTTTTTATTTTGCTTTGAGTTTACTGTATTGCAGTAATATACAACCTAAGCTAAAGACTTGAGTTATTTTTTCCAGTGTGACTTTGAGCCAGTCATATCTTTTTTGAACTTTCAGTTATACTATAGAGACACCAATCATTTGTTATGCTCACTTCTTAATCTGAAAATTAGATTAGATAACAGATTGTAAACACTTAAATATGTTATATGGCCATTTAATTATAAGTTACTTTTAAAGACTGTACCAATTATCATTCATTTCTTCAATATTACCACTTTTTTAAATTCAGCTTCCCACAGGCTACAAATCAAACATTGCTAGACAAGTTTAAGCATCAACATGAAGAGAATTCTTACATTGAATTTCCAACAGTGATGGAGCCTGCTTTCATCATAAAACATTATGCTGGAAAAGTTAAATATGGAGTGAAGGTGAGTATAAATTTCTCATTGTTTCAGAGAAAAGGTATATTCTTAACTCTATCCCTGTCTTTTGTGTTCTGCCTTCTTTGTAGAAGTGGGGGCTCTTGGTCAGTAAAAGTCGGAATCTCTTTTTCAAAACATTGCAATTTTAGGCAATGTTTTTGTTTATTTTCTCCTTAATATATATCTAATATATATATATATAAATAATTTCCCCCCTATTCTGGGTCTTGAGGGCAGTGTCAAGTTAAGATTACTCACTCATTAACTCATTTTTTAAAAAATGTGCTCATTGACTACAAACCACACTTATTAGACTCTCTGCTGTGTAGGGAACAAGATAATGAGAAACTAGAGAGCTATGTTCCTGGCTCTCTCTCTGTACATAGATATGTAGGAATGTATGGGTGTAGCTACATATATACAAACATACTTATGCATACTCCATGTGTACCCACACACAAATGAAAATGGCATTATGTGGAATTTATAAAAAATAAATAAGAGAAAACAGTGAAATAGTGGATTTATTAATTTTTATATTACATATACATTAAACACCTTTCTGAGAAATTTTGCGATGGTCTGAAGTAAATATGTAGATGGAAGAAGAAGTTCAAATATGAGGTAGGGAAAAGCTTAATAGTTGAAATCAGTCATTGTAGGGTTATAATAAGAAGAGGGAATGTAGCATGAAATGAATTTAAGGAATGAATTCATTTCTGAGCCAAATGAAAAGATCTTGCTTTTATTGAAATTATTTTATAGAATCATGAATTTGAAGAGATTTTAATGAATTTTTTAAAACATTTATGCTTTTAAAAGATTATTTTGAGTAGAGAGGATTGCAGTGTAAGTGGAAATAGGTGAACTATGAGTTAGCTTTTAAAATAGTTGAGGTAGAATGTTAGGGTAAACTAAACAAGCAAGGTAGTAGTACACATGCTCCCATCATCAAGATGAAAATTTTACAAGTACAGTTAACAGACTTTATTGATGGATTCCAGGTGAATAAATTATGGCAAGAGTGAATTAGAGGTAATATTTTTAGAGAAGACACATGTTTTAGAATAAAGGTTAAAAATAGTTATTGTTAATGAATGAAAGGAAATTTAACTTTTCTGTAAACTTTCATTAAAATATAAAACAAATAGTAGTTGTTTTTGGTTTTTTTAAACCTTATCTATAAGATTATATAATGAAGTATACAAAGTACACAAAGAATTCCATTCCAGCTGATTCTTCCCTCAGAGGTGAATGCTAGCCTGGCATCTTTAACTACTTTTGCTTGTTACTATATTTCAGATAAATGAATCATATAGTAGGTATGTAGGTTGTGTTGTTGTTATGTGCCATCAGTTCACTTGCAACTCTTAGCAACCCTAGGTACAACAGCTCTGGACCCTCCTCTATCTTGAGCCAGTTTCAGTATCTCTCACACACCTACTCCCATTACCCTTGTTACTGAGTCAGTCCATCTCATCCAGGGTCATCTTTTCCTGGGCTATCCCTCCACCTTTAAAAGCATGATATCCCTTTCCAAGAATTGGTCCCACCTGGCAGTATGCCTAGAGTATGTCAGATGCCTCCAGGGAACAACCTGGTTTCACCCTCTCACGGACAGACTTGTTTGTTTTCTTAGCAGTCCACAACTCAAAGGCATCACTTTTTCTGTCATCCGTAGTCATTGTCCAACTCTCTGATGCATAGCAAGTAATAATGAAGACCATGGTTTGGATCAGGCACACCTTAATCTCTAGACTGAGGAGAGGTTCTTTGTAACAGATTTTCCCCAGTGTAATTCATCTTTTGATTTTCTGGCTGTTTATGTGGAACCAAGTAAGTTGAAGCTGTTAACAATCTCAGTCATGTTTCCGTCTCTTTAGAGATAAGCCGTGTTTAGTTCTATATCTTTTAAGAATCTATATGGTAGTGATGATGTTGTTGTTGTTGTGTGCCATCTAGTCAGAACCAACTCATAGCTGACCTTCCAGAAGATTTTCAGAGGAAATAAATTGCATGGGAGGAGATTGCCTGTCCTTGGTAGTGAGAGCAAATACATTTTCTAGGACTCCAGATTTCATATTAGCTGCCTTCTTGATGTCTGTAAGGAAACATAATGTAGGTTATTATTATTATATTTTAAACTCCATTTCTACTTATTAGAAGAATGATAGGGGCCAAGTTACTTCTCTGTGTTCAGTTTCATCATCTATAAAAATGGGAATAATAATGATAGCTATGTAAAAAGCTTTTTTAAAAAGAATAAAACTGCATTAAGTTAGACTATTAAAATCTAATTTTGGTAATACCTTTGAAAAGTACAAAATAATAACACATAGGTAGCCAGCCATATATTCTTCAAGATAATGAAGTTTTACAGTGTTTTTATTTTATTATACTAGTTTATTTACAAAATTCAAATACATTGTTTTCCAGAACAGATTCTTCCAAGTTTCTTCACATCCTCACCCATCAAATTGAACAAAAGCGTTTACAAGGATTAAGTGAGACAATGCATGTGAAATAATTAGGAGAGAGTACCATGTCCATAGTAATCTGTTAATAAATATTATGTGTTACTAATTCCATTATCATCCCAAACTTTCTTTGGACAAAGCAGATTTTTTTTGTTTGTAAATTTTATTTTCTTTATTTTTTTTCCAGGGTGGTTTTCAGATCCTTATGTGGGGCTTTCCTAGAGGTCCAGGGTTAGTACTAGCAGGTTGAAAATTGGAATGGAAGTCTTCTGTTTTTCTGGACTTTATGAGAATTCTTTCTAACTACCTTGCTATGATGGCACGTCTTACACAATAATGTAGTTTCATATACAACTTTGGAAGCTTGTAGGTATCAAAGATACTTGCTTCATGAAATGTCCATGATGGCTGCAGCCTTTAATGTGTTGGTTTAAAAAATTTTTAAATTATTTTTTAAATGTGCTTTTAATGATATTCTTCTTAATGTCTTTGTCTTTGGACATGCAGCAAGTACAGTTCAAGAAGTAACTAGGGACTGGTGACCTTGCCTTCTTTGGTATGATGATTGTTTCACTTTTTCTTTGTCTTCTTGGAAGGAAGACCTGACTTAGCCTTCAGCTCCAAAGCTGATCTTTTGAGTTTCATTCCTCATCCTCAAGTCTTTTCTGTATTGTAAACATAGGAAAGCAGACACCTTCAGCCTTCTAGTTATTCCAATCCAAAATAGGTGTTAGCCCAACACCTTCTCATTCCCATCAGTCTTTGCCTTCAAACCCTTTCTCTCCTTCTCCACAAAATCTAGCTAGTGCAGGCCATTATCAGCTCTTTGCTAGACTGTTGTAATCATTGGTCCGCTTTTCATCATTTTTTTCCTTTACTTATTATCAATGTTCTTCATAGAACACCAGTTAGCTCATGCCATTTCCCTTTCATACGTGCATCAAATATAAACTCCTACCTCAGATTTACAGAGTTTAAAATATGCCTTTTTATTTCTTCCACTCTTGTCTACTATGCTTTATCTTCTTGATCTTACTCTTAATGCTTTTCTACTAACAAATCTACTTCATTTCCAGTAAGATCTTTGTAGTGGTGATTGTTTTGCTTGAAATACTCTTTTCCAACCCTCATCACTGGCTTCTTTCTGTTATTCTACTCTCTTAGGTCACTTTATGTGATACTCATTCATAGAGATTCTTGCTGACCAGTAGTTTAACAAGCTGCAATAAAACTGTGGCATATTCATTCTAGAGTGTGTTTATTATATAGTAATATTTTTGGTGTTGGCTGAGATTCTGTAGAAAATATTTAGTCCACACAGCACCCCAGAGAAGTAGGAATCACTTCTATATTCTTTATTCAATCTCTATTCAAACACACCACCTATCTTCCTTGGTTTTAATAATGGGGAAAAAATAACACTGGTACTTTTTTTATGTAGGACTTCCGGGAAAAAAATACAGATCATATGCGCCCAGATATTGTAGCTCTTCTGAGAAGTAGCAAGAATGCATTTATCTCTGGGATGATTGGAATTGATCCAGTAGCTGTTTTCCGATGGGCAGTTCTTCGAGCTTTTTTCAGAGCCATGATTGCTTTCAGGGAAGCTGGAAAGAGACACAGTCAGACAAAAACTGGTAAGCAGTAGATTCACCAAGCGTCATACTTTATTCTAAAGTTTTTTAGCTTTTTATGCCTCCACATAACAAGACATACTTATAATTTTACTCCTTTTTGTTTCTTTGCCATGTACTACCATCATGTTTCATATAGCATGAGTTGAGTGAACTTTATGTGGTTAAGTGAATCTGTGGGAGGTATATGTATGGATATATGTGTTGGCCCATGAGATAGTAAGTTGTGCTTTTTTTGTTTTTTAAAGACTTCTTGTATTTAGTAGATACTCAGGAGGACATTACCATGATTTTTTTTAAAACCAAAAAGTAAAGTGATAACTGAACATTTACTGCTTGATGTACATCTTTGTTTTTGTTTTATACTGTAGCTTTTACTATAAATGAAACAAAATTTAGTATGAAAGCATAAATAAGGAAAGGAAAAATGAAATGGAGATAGTGTAGTATAGTGGAACTAATCCTGCTTCTGTAATAAGGTGTCATGTATTGACTGATTTTTGTGACTGTTCCATTTCTCTTATCTCTGTAAAAGAATACTTAATACTTTTTTGGGATTATGAATATAAAAACGTATATGTAAGGCACATGGTTAGACTCCAGCTGCTTCATGCAAAAAGGATGGCCAGTCTCCTGTGCGATTAACTGCCTTAAAAACCTACTTGAGGGTCAGTTGTGGGTTGTCTCTAACTCAACAGCACACACCAACAATATATGTTCCTGAAGCATTCATTTTCTTCTGTCTTTAACTCAATTCCTCGAGTTATAGGTTAATATTTAGAATTGGATAAAGCAGGACTCTTTCCTCTGTGTCTCTCTTAAAGTGCCTCCTTTACATTCTTTGGTGGAACGTCTTTCTTCAGCTCCAGTTTTAGATAGACTGTTGTTGCATAGTGAGGATTTTCCAACATATAACCACTTAAGATCAATTTTTATGCATAGGAAACATAGAGATTTATAACTTTTTGTAGACGTGTGATACACTGTGCTTCCAAACCTCTCAGATTTACCTATATAGTTTTTACCACGTTTTTTAATATGTACACTAGCGATAAAGATTTATATGCCTTTTTTGTAAGATTTGAAGGGAATTAATCTTTTTGAATGACTGTTTTCCTAAATTGGGGGCAAAATGAATTAAAGTTAGTTTTTATTTATTAGATAATAATGTGTGAGAACTGGCATTTGTATATAAGGAAGAATTAAGAGATTTTTTTAAAGATAAACGTTTTATTTCAGACTTGCTTTGCAATTTTAGAAAAATGCATAAAAATGAAAATGTATATATAGCTTAGTGTATTACTATAAAATTAGTTAAAACACTACTAAACTACTGCTGAGGCTAAAAAGTAGTAGAACATGGCTAACACGATAGAAATTAATTTTTTAAATTTAACTTTTTAAAAAGAAACATAAAAAGCTATGCATTTGAGATAGTGACTGAGTAGATTTTTTTTTCTTGAAAGAAATTAATATATATAAATGTTAATGGTAACAGTCTGTTTTTGCCTCTGTCACAGCACTTTCCACCTATTAGGGTTTTTATTTTAGGTTGTGGATTTTTTTTAAAGATACCATAAAGTTAGCAGTGATAACACTGAATTTACTGTGAAAATGAATTAAGTAGTCAGTAAAGAATTTTTGTAACATTGTGTATAATATGTAAACATATTAGGATAAAACAAGAATTGGAGATTATTTAATCAGAAGGAAGAAATAATAACGATAGAAAGTGATGTGTATTAGACCTTGAAATAAATATAAAGTCAAAGATAACATTTCTGATGAATAAAATGTAAATATGTAGCACCATGGTATAGTTGAGGATGACTGTAAAATTTCTCAGTGGACTCTTACCTAATTTTAAATAACATTCTGGTGGTCCTGAATAGAATAGGAGAAAAATGTGGGACAAAAATGAAAATAAGAGAACAGATTTATTGGACTGATGGAATTTTTACAGCTATGGTCCTTCGTCACTTTTAGACTTGGGACTGAGCATAGTACTGAGGAGATACATCCTCCTTAGAATAATTTAGCTTCCCCAAAGGCAACAGCAGAATGAAGTTCAGAATGAAGTTCAGAAATCAAGAGGAGAGAGGAAAGAAAGAGAGTTGGAAACAGTAATCACAGGCAGAAGTAGGAAGTGTACTGCTCTGTTGTGGGGCTTGCTGTCAGTGTCACAAAACAAAGTGGATGAACTGTTGAATGGAAACCCACTTCTTGAAATTTTCACTTAAATCATGATAATAGTTCTAAACAAAAAAGTTACGCTTTTATGGTAAAGAAAAAATTATTTTCTCCAGGAACTCTGACATTTTATATCTCTTTTTCAAGCCAAATGAACATAATTAATGCTATGAAAAAGTCTCCCTTTTACTGTCAGTTTTCCTTTTTATAGACTTTCCAATTAAGGAGTACAATACATGCTAACCTCTAAATAAAAATAATCCAGTTAACTATTTTTTTTTGAGAGGAAATATGTTACAGGATGCAAATTATGATGGTCAGGATATTGAAAATAATAACATGCTTTTAGTGACATCATTAAGTAGGTATTGTCACTGAAGAGAATGAAATGAAGATGTTGACTGTCTTGGGAGGTTGAATGAGGGCTGATGATAGTGTAATGATCAGCAGTCATGTAATGAGTATAAATGTGCTAGTGGTGTCACTTACCTACCTTTGATTTCTTCCTCCTGAACAAGGGCAGTCCTAAAGTAGAAAATGTGGATAGAAGATAGATAGAAGTCACAGTCGATTTATAACTTGCCCGTGAATTACACAATATGTAAAAGTGAACACAGTGATCTTTACTTATGTCTATTAGAGTTACATAAAAGAATAGCTAAGGAAGAGCTTTAATCCCTTTAAAAAGGCAAGGTAAAGTTAGAAATTGCAGCATAACATTGAGAACAGAGACATGAACTAGAAATTTCAAAGCATTGCTCATATTCTTCATGTGTGCAGATGCTAAAGCTGTCCATAGTTTATGCAGCTAGAAAATTTAGGTTCTCACTTTATCTGCTGCTTTGACCTGCTTTTCTCTAATGACTACATAACTAGTATGTTCACAGTTTGTTTATGCAATTAGAAAGGGTTCCCATGACCTTCTGTTTTCAGGTGTTAAAACTGATTTGGTTGTCTCCCAGGATCTAGCATCTCTGTGTGGTACTCTTTCTGGCATTCTATTCCACACAAAGAAAAATCCAAAACTGTGGCCCTGGTATTCATTTGAGCTCAGAGCAGCACTGTAGGACAGCTTAGAACTGCGTCACTTCTGTTTTGGATACCAGATAAATACCATGAGAGAAACTCAGACTATATCCCCTATAAATATGGACAGAAAATTCCTTGACAAGATACTCCTACACTAAATTCAGTAAACACAATTATCCACTATGACCAAGGAGCATTTATTCCAGGAATGAAAACTTAGTTAGTATATGGTATATTAATGACATAAACTACAGAATAATCTGAATAACAACAGCAAAAACATTTGACAAAAGACAATGGCCTTTTTTTTTTTTTAAAAAAAAAAAATTGTTATTTTGTGTTTGTGCCGTCAAATCAGATCTGACTGACACAGGAGAAGATTGTCCCTCCTTCTCCAGCAGAGCATCTGGTGGATTTGAACCACGCATGTCTGGGATTGCAGTGCAACTTCTTGCCCCTAGGCCACCAGAACTCCAAGCCAAAACCCTTTTATTAATATAAAACCACTGGACACTGTAGCGATAGGAATTTTATCAAACTGCTAAAAGGTGTCAGCAGTGGTTAAGCACTTGATTGCTAACTAAATGGAAGTGTTTTTAAATTGACCAACTGGTCAGCTAGAGAACAATAAGGTACTTTACTCTTACAAAGTTTTATATCCTTAATAGCTCTATATGAACCAGTTCTGATCTCTTAACAGGTTTTGAATGAATTGGACTTGATTTGGCAGTTGTTGCTGTTGTTGTTATGTGCCGTCGATTTGGCATTAGGTTTGGTTTTTAAAATTTTCAGTATCATACTGTAAGAAGATTCTTTTAGTATCATATTTGTAGGGAGCTCTGGTGGCCTAGTGTGTTGAGAATTGAGCTGATATTCCAAAAGATGGTGCTTTTCTGACAGTTCTTTGGGAGGAAGATGGGACAGTCTCCTGTCATTTACAGCCTGTAAAAACATGCTGGAGGGTCAACTATGAGTTTGTTCTGACTTGACACAAAGCGTTGAGTTGATCATGTTTTGTGCTTTCCACTAAGATCACTTTTGATAGTTCTATTAAACATTATCCTAAGAGTCTGGCCTAAGAAATTAAATGAGAGAAGGAAAAGACATGCAGATGAGAAAGAAACAGTGAAATTTTCTGTTTGCTTATGTCATTATATTGTATATAAAATATTTTGAGGAATACACATTCCACACAAAACCCTCACAAAAGCAATTAGAGCTAACAGAATCAGCAAGATTATATGACACGTGATCAATTTACAAAGATCCATCATATTTCTATAAATGTAATGACAATTTGAAAACAAAAATAAGAAAAAACAAAAATAAAATGCTTAGAAATGAGTTTAGGGAGCTCTGGTGGCCTAGTGGCAAGAAGCTGCACTGCAATCCCCAGGTGCATAGTTTGAATCCACCAGATGCTCTGTTGGAGAAGGAGGGGCAATCTCCTCCTGTACCATTCAGATGTAGTTTAATGGTACATACACGTACACACACACATACACACACACACGTAAAATTAAAACAAAGAAATTAATTCAACGAAATCAAATCCAAAAGCTGTGTACTTGATATTACAAAATGCTATTGAAAGACTTAAAGAAGATTTCAGTAAATGGAAAGACATCCTGTATTCTGGATTAGGATACTTAGTGTAGTTAAGATGGCAGTATTCCTTAAATTGATCTGCAGATTTAGTTCAGTCTCCTTCAAAATCTCAGCTGCCATTGTTGTGTTCAACACAGTGACTGATTCTAAACTCTTTATAGAGTGCGATCTAGAAATCAAAGAGCAAAGTTGGAAAATTTACATGTCCCAGTTTGTGGTGGGCAATGATTCCTTCTAAAAATAACAATAAAAAAGATTAATTAAATTGACTTAAT
>NW_006399816.1:10358714-10365800 GCF_000299155.1 Elephantulus edwardii
ATCATTTCCAATCCAGAGATACATGTTCCAATGCAGTACCTATTTTCCATAAATGGTTTTGGTAAGAGGAATGTTGTAAATGTGGATACATTTCTACTATTCCTCCTCCATGCCACAGTATAGTGTTATTAGCTTGAGCAGTTATAAATCCATTGCCATCCTTACTCTAACTTAATTCTTTTTTTATAAATTTAAATTTGTTATTAATTTTAGTGAAAATTTACAGAGGCTTTGGATTTCCATTCATTCATTGTTGTAGATACATGAGAACTATTATTCAGTGTATATGTAGACATCCTACAGCTCAACAGTGTAAAGACAAGCAAACCAATTAAAAAGCAAAAATAATGTGAATATACATTTCTCCAAGTAATATGTAAAAATGAACAATAAAGGTATTAAAAGATGCTCAACTTTATTAGTTATCATTTGCAAATTTTAAAAAACCACAATGAGATACTACTTTATTAGTGACTTTAATATAAAGGCAGAAAATAATAAATGTTGATGGTTATGTAGAAAATTTGAGAGCTTCATGCATTGCTGATGGGAATGTAAAATGGTGCACTTACCCTTGAAAAATAATTTGGAAATTCCTCAAAATATTAATAATAGAATTGACATATTATGTAGCAGTTCTATTCCTGAATATATACCCAAGAGAAGTGAAAACTCATTCAGACTTGTAAATAAACATTCCTAACATTATTCATAATAACTGGTAAGTAGAAATAACTCCATAATAAATCCATCAAGATACGAAGGGAAGATAATTCAGCTATAAAAAAGAACGAAGTATTGGTACATACACGTTTGAACCTTGAAAGTATGAAGAAAGTCTGGAAAGGCCAAATATTGTATCACACTGAAATATCCAGACTAAGCATTACCAGGGACAAACAGACTCTGGTAATGCAGTGGTTAATAATTTGACTGTCTCGGAGAGCGTGAAACCAAGTTTCACCTTGAAGGCAAGGATTTTGAAGCTGTTTCTCACATACTTTGGGCACGTGGCCAGGAGGGACTGGTCCTTAGAGAAAGACATCATGCCTGGAAGGGTGGATGAGCAGTGCAGGAGAGAAAGACAACAGATGAGATAGATTGATACAGTAACTGGAACCATGGTGGTAGGTGTGTTGGAGACAGTGAAACAGACTCAAGATAGGGCAGGCTTGAGAGCTATTGTACACAGGGTCTCTGTGTCACAGGAGGCTTAACAGCACATCACTACCACCACCACCACCTAGATGTTAACCATTTGAATCCACCATCTTCTTCATGAGAGAAAGATGTCTTAGTTTGTTTCTGTAGTGATTTACATCCTTAGTGTGTGCCAATTCTACTGTCTTATGAGCTAGATTTGACTATATGGCAAATAGAAAGAAAGTAGTATTCTCTTGGGGTGAAGAGGTTGGGGAGGTTAAGGAGTGCGTAGGTTTCTCCAGACAAATTATTCATATGTAGAGAAGTAGGGAGGAGACAGCAGAGGTAGGCAGACATATACATTGGAAATTCTGAAATCTGTGCTCAGAAACAGCAAAGAATTGATATTATAGTTATGAGTCTGAAATCTAAAGGGCTGGTGGTAGGGTAGCTGAGAACTCATGTAGAATTCTATTATTAATGTTGAGACAGAAACAGAACTTCAGTTTTTGTACTTAAGAAGTTTAGTTGATTAGATGGTTAATATTTGTAAATGTTAATCACAGACACCTAATACGCTTATAGTAATATGTAGACTAGAGTCAGTGACAAGGGTGACCCATAAAATTTAGCATCACAGTTGATGATAGTTAAAGAGTACAGATTTCCTTTTGGTATGATGAAAATGCTCTAAAATTGATGGTGGTGATTTTTCAAAACTCTGTGAATATACTAAAAACCATTGAATTTGTATATTTTAAACCATTGTATTATGTCAAGCATATATTATATCTAATCTGATAAACACAGGCACATATAAAATATTCATATTGGTTTAATCCAGCTAGAACACCCCGCTACACTTCACTGGATAGCCAAATTGTGAAATGTTCATTTTGTGTAATGCTCTTCAGTAATAAAAAATAACTGTTATGTATTGTCAAGTGGGAACTGACCCATAGCTGACAGTTCAGCAGGTTTTCGGGGTCAATAAATTGCTCGGGAAAAGATTTCCCATCTTTTTCCTACAGAGAGCAACTGGTGAAGTCGAACTGTATGCCTTTGGGGTGATAGTGGAACTCTTTACCACTAAGCCATCAGGGCTACCTGGAGTGTTAGATAATAGAAATGATGAAAAGTAATTTTACCTTGAGTTCTGTAATAAGAGTATTTCCTTGCAATCTCATTCCCAATGTAATAAACTCTAAGGTCTTTAGTTAATGATGGTTTATGTTTTATTTAATATCTGTCATTAAACTGTTAATTTTTGGTTTTGAAGATAGTATCTTTAAATTGGAACTTTATGCTTTAAATCTAGATAGGCTTTCTAAGTAAATGATCCATAACTTTCCTAAAGCCTGGAAAAATCTCTATTCTCTTTTGTTGCTATTATTTATTGTACTCAAACTTCTTTCCTCCTTTTCTTCTTGATTATTCAAATTGCTACATAAATAACATTAATCTGGGGCTTTGAAGTGCTGTCTTTCCTTCCCCACTGATTTCTGCCCACAATGCTAAGAATTGGTGATGAGCTACACACACAGCCTGCCTCATTTTCAGATTTACAGATAAGAACTATTGCTAATTTTCCCTGATCTTTAGTACTCTTCACACTTGACAACTCATTTGCTAAAATTCTTGCAAGTGTGTTTAACTGTATAATTTGTGAAAATTGTTTAGCCCTTGGTAAATTGTTTCGGGTATATTTCTCTTTGGGTTCTATCAGTATTCTTTACAGTGATGCCAACTATATGCAAATTTTATTTGTAACCAGTTAATTTGAATATATTAAAAATAAATCTTATCATTTTCTAACTTTATTTTAATTTAGGAATTTTTAGTATGATTTTTAACTCATAGCACTTTGAATAATTAAGAGGAGACTTTGAATACCTCCAGGGGAGTATTTGAAAATTATTTTCCCCCACCATTATTTTTGTGTAATTTCTCTCCATTAATTGGAAAAATGATTAATATTTAAGTGTGCCATACATTTTTATATACTCCTTAGTTGGCAGCATTGTCCTTGATTCTCTGTTGGTTTGGGCTTATATAATGTCTTTTCTTCTCCATTTTTTTGTTGTTTTTCTTTTCCTTCCTAAGGACATGATGATACAACGCCATGTGCAATTTTGAAAAGTATGGATAGTTTTAGCTTTCTACAACACCCAGTCCACCAGAGGAGCTTAGAGATTCTGCAGAGGTGCAAGGAAGAGAAGTACAGTAAGGCTGCCAATCCCCGTAAACTGTGTCATCATCACATACCTCTGTGGAAATGGAAACCAGAGCTTTCTACACTCAGCTGGGCAGGATTATGACCAGTCTCAGGCTGTTTTATTGAGACCTTGTCTCTTGACATTGCTGATGTGCTACTTCTATTTTACTTGGATGACAGTTCTATGCACTGTTATCCATGGCTTACTATTTACACTTGATTTATAGTCAGTTAATTGGCTCTCTTTTCTTTTCCAAGTAGCAAAGTACAGGATAAAACTGCGTAGTATTTTTCATGTTGCTGATACTTTAAAATGTTATTTAGCTGTAATTGAATAAAAATAAGTTACATGTAAAATGTACAGTTTGGTAAGTTTTAGTGTATATGTATAATACCCATGAAACTATCACTGCTTTGAAGCTAAAGAACGTGTTCACCATCTTCAAAGTTTCTTCATACTCTTCTCTAAGTTCTGCAGATTTTAGGCTTTTATTTCAGCATCAGCATTTGGTTATTATTGGTAAATCATTTTATACTTTGACTGGTTTGGAGTAAAATTACCATTATGTTTTAGTTTAAGCTTGATGCTCGTGGTCTCCATTTCCTCTTTCTCATTTATTATACTCATTCTGCATGATTATTGATTATTTTGATTATATATAGTTACAGATGTTGGGTTGCTGTTATTGTGAGAATTGAACTACAGAGATGCTGTGGCTCAGAATGAACTTGTCAGCTGGGGGTTTGATTTTGATCCTCACCCCCCATATGCAAATTTTGGCCCAGTAAGGTGCATAGAATGGATCTAAATTATTTTTAAAACTGGATCTTAGTGTTTAAAATTGCCACAAAATTAGTTTTCTGCTTGAAATTCTGTGAAATTCTAATACTCAGTTGTCAGTGAAAGAAAAAAAACCCAAACCCCTCACTTTTAAGAAAGCAAATGTTGAGATTTTTTTCTTTTAGTCTTGTTACTTTTTATATTTGGTATGAAAAGTGTTTGTTTTGGAAAATATTATTGAAAATATTGTCATTTGAGAAATGACAAAGGTAAGTATTTCATAAAAAAATATCCTCATAAGTTTATTCTTAACTATTCTGTTGTTGCTAAATGATATTTGAAGGCTTCATTCTGTTTCTCTACTTTTTAAACTCTCCTAATCCATAGACATTGTTTAGTTTGTGAACTTTGAAATTTTTTAACCCTTATGTAGTTATAGGAAGTTTCTGTGTTTCATGCTGACTCTGAATCACACAGTTTGTCTGATTGTATTCTAGTTTTTGGATCTGAATTTGGAGGGCATCTGTTTTAGCATAGGCTGCTTGAATATTTATTTATGTGTGTTCACATGTAAATCACTACATTTGTGGAACTTGGAGCTTTTCCATTATTTTATATAATCTATTCCATTTTCTACTTTGGCACTGGCAATTATTCAAATTTCACAATATTTTAAATGTTGTTGTTGTTATGTGCCGTCAAGTCGCTTGCGACTCATAGCGACCCTATGTTCAACAGCCCTAAACTGCACTGTCCTGTGCCAATCGCACTGTGTCTGACACTCCCATCGCAATTTCTCCCAGTCACTGAATCAGTCCACATCATAGAGGGCCATCCCCTCCTGCGCTGTCCCTCCACCCTCCCAAGCATGATGTCCTTCTCCAAGGAGTGGTCTCTCCTCACAACATGTCCAAAGTATGTTAGACAGAGCCTCAGAATTCTTGCCTCCAAGGAGCCGCCCAGTTTAACCCTTTCCAGGATGAATCTGTTTTCCTGGCAGTTCATGGTACTCTCTCAATACTCTTCTCCAGCACCACAGCTCAAAGGCATCAATTCTCCTTCTATCCTCCTTGGTCATTGTCCAACTCTCTGATGCATAACAAGTGATTGTGAAGACCATGGCCTGTATCAGATGCACCTTAGTCTCCAGAGAGACACCATTGCCCTTCAGTACTTTGGAGAGGTCCCTAACAGCAGACTTTCCCATGAAAATGTGCCTTTTAATTTCCTGGCTACTGGTGCCAGGAGTGTTGACTGTGGAGCAAACTAAAGCGGTGTACAATCTCAATCTCTTCACCATCCATCCTGATGGTGCCAATTGGTCCAGTGGTGAGAATCTTTGTCTTCTTGACATTGAGCCTCAATCCATACTGGAGGCTGCAATCCTTGACCCTCTGCAGCAGGTGCTTCAGGTCCTCCTCAGTTTCAGCAAGCAGGGTTGTGTCATCTGCATAACGCAGATTGTTAATAGATCTTCCACCAGTCTTGACCCCACATTTCTCCTGATAGAGCCCAGCCTCCCGGATAATCTGTTCTGCATACAGGTTGAAAATGTATGGAGATAGGATGCATCCCTGGTGTACGCCCTTCCCAATTTTGAACCATGCTGTGTTCCTTGCTCTGTTCTAACGACTGCATCCTAGTCCAAGTATAGGTTTCACATTAGAATGATCAAGTGTTCTGGATTCCCATTCTTCTCAGAGTCAGGCACAGTTTGTTATGATCCACACAATCAAACGCCTTTGCATAGTCAAACAATCTTTCACATTTAAAATTACTATTTAAAATATTAAATATTTTAAATGTTGAAGGTTGTTTTTAAAAAACTTAGCAACTAAAACTTTAGAAAAAGATTAAATGAATTAAAGAGGCAAATGATAAAACCAAGAAATAAATATAAAAACCACCAACTGTTTAAAAACACTAGGAAATAAAGACTGACTTTCAGTGTAATATCTGATTGTTTATACTGGGAGACTAGTCTCTATTCAATGAAGACAGCAGAAATAAAAATTAGCAAATATGGTTGATGATAATCCTGTAATCCTGAGATACAAAGGAAATTATAAAGAGCACATTCAAACACCAACTGAAGAAAGAAGCTGAATAAAAACACCATTGAGGTGTCAGATGAAACAGATAAACATGAAGGTCCACTAGTTCACCTTGCATCCATTTTGATTTTTTCTGAGGGTCATCTTCAGGCATCTTGCAGGGACCTAGAATTGTAATAGTGACTATAGTAGGAGCTGGTTAATAGGGAAGATGTGAGTCCCTCTTTCCTTTTTATACATGTCCATGGATCAGTGGAATGACTTTACACTAGACTGGGCAATGAATGGTCTGGGTGCCTGGTATCCTACATCTACCTGACGACAGGCTACTGATGCCAACAGAACACATATAGAATACCAGAAAGGGCAACCGAAGTTGAGCTTTCAAGTATGGAAATAGAAAAGAAGAGGAACAGTTAGTTGTAAGCAGACTCTAGTGATTGGAACATGGAATGTGAGAACCATGAATGTAGGAAAATTAGATATTGTTAGGGAAGAAATGGAATGCACAAATATTAACATACTAGGCATTGGTGAGATGAGATGGACTGACATGGGGCATTTTGAATCAGATGATCATATGATATATTACTCTGGAAATGAAAATACTAGGAAAAATGGAGTTGCTTTCTAGTTAAGAAAGTCATTTCTAGATCCATCTTGAAGTACAATATTGTGAGTGATAGGATAATATCTCTACACATGCAAGGAAGTCCAGTGAATACCACTATCATTCAGATATATGCACCAACAACCAGAGCCAAGGAAGAGGAAATAGAAGATTTTTACCAACTTTTACAGTTGGAGATTGATCGAACATGCAATCAAGATGCATTGATAATAATGGATGACTGGAATGCAAAAGTTGGGAACAGAGAAGAAGATAGTTGGAA
>NW_006399816.1:10366403-10396626 GCF_000299155.1 Elephantulus edwardii
CAGGAGCTGATTGTGGAACAGACCACTAACTACTCATATGCAAGTGCAAGCTGAAGCTGAGGAAAATGAAACCAAATACACGGCAGCCAAATTATGACTTTGAGTCTATCACACCTGAATTTCAGAACCATCTCAGGAACAGGTTTGAGGCCTTGAACACTAATGAGCAAAGAGCAGAGGAGTTGTGGGAGGATATTAAGGGTATCATCCAGCAAGAGTGCAGACGGTCATTGAAAAGACAGAAGAGAAAGAGAAAACCAAAATGTATGTCAGAAGAGGTAAGGATAGTGAAACTTTATCTCATATACTTGGGGCATAGTGTTAGAGGTGCCAGTCCTTGGAAAAGGTTGAAACCAAGTTTCTCCTTGCAGGCTAGGATTTTGAAGTTCTGTCTCTCATACTTTGGGCATGTGGCCAAGAGGGAACGGTCCTTGGAGGGGAGGACATCATGCTTGAAACGGTGGAGGGATAGCACAGGAGAGGAAGACAAGAGGTGAGATAGACTGGTACAGTAACTAGGGAAGTGGGGCTAGTGTGTCAGAGCCAGTGAGATTGGCTCAGGACAGGGCAGCCTTCAGAGCTATTGTACTTAGGGTTGCTATGAGTCACAGGCAATGCAACAGCACATAGCAACAACAACAAAACTATGTTATGTACCTTTCAAAAAAAAAAGACTGCAGAAAAGGGAAAGAAGAACACAGATGAGGGGTTAAGGGTAGGGAGAAATGACTCTTGCAGCTAATGTGCTAATGTTGTGGCTAGAGGCTAGATGTCCAGTCTAGATGGTGTTTCTGCCATTATGGCAGAAGACTGAGGATGGGGTGTCTAGTCAGGGAAGGAGTTAGTGAAATCTCATCTCACATACTTTGGGCATCTATACTTTTCAGTCCTCCAGCAAACCTGGGGGAAGGCCTCTGGCTCTGACTCTGAGTAGCATGTGTCCCAGCTACTCTGTCTCACGTCAGATCTGATTTTCTGCTGCAGCTGCTAGTGCTCTCCTATAGCCTCCTTTCTGACTGGCACAGGAGTCTCAGACCCCAAAGGATGCACTCTGCATCCTCTGCTTCTTCTTTCCTGATGTTGTGAGATTCTCAAATTGCTGCTGCTGAACCTCTTCAATTTAAACCTGGTAGAATAGTGAAATTAGCTAATCTCCTTCTGGATAGACTAACACATCCAGTTTCCATGTTTCTGCCCAATGACCTATGAACCCTATGAACAAAAGTTCTGAACCCTCACCAATTGATCCTGAGCCAGTCTCACTGTCTCCAACACACCTACCTTCATTACTCCATTTACTGTGTCAGTCTCTCTGATCCGGGGTCTTGTTGTCTTAAGCCATGTGACAAAGTCAAGAGCAATGACCTGAAAAACCATTGTGAACCATAAACTCACTGAATCACAATACTAAAGCCAGAACAGAAGGAAATAATGAGAAAAGTTATAAACAAAATAACCTCAGCAAAAATCACAATACTAACGCCAGAACAGAAGGAAATAATGAGAAAAGCTATAAACAAACTCTGCAAAAAAAGGTAGGTGGAACAAATAAATATCATCACCAAAAAAAGGTTTAGATTTTTGTGTTTTTTGAGAGAGAGAGTCATTACAGCAAAATAACAGCAACAAAACAATAGCTATAATTATTCTGGATATACTGAATAATTACACTGAATGTGAATGGACTAAATGCACCAGTCCATGGGGAAAAGAGTAATAGAATGGATAACAAAACATGACCTATCAATATGCTGTCTACAAGAGACACATCTTAGACCCAAGGGCAAAGATAGATTACAAATTGGTGAGGGGAAAAAAAAAAGTAAAAAATATTAGAAGTGGCAATATTAATCTTGGATAAAACAGACTTCCAGAAAAAATTCAACATACAGTCTTTGTCTTAATGAGAAATGTAGAGGGTGCATTTCTTCCTGGAGAAAGGTGGATTGTTTACATGTCATCTGGACTTTGGTCTAATTGGGTAGATAGTTCTGCTCCCACAATGCCCTTGATAAAGACAACTACATAAACATGAGTTTTTGTTTCATATAAGAATGAGATTCTTTAATGCTCAAAGTGTTACTTGAACAAGAGAACATGTTGTTATTATGCGTCCTCCCCTGTGACTTAGATTATGTGTAATCACCTGTGACTCATAGCAACCCTATGAACAAAAATTCTGAACCCTGACCAAATGATCCTGAACCAGTTTCACTGTCTCCAACACATTTACCTTCACTACTCCATTTACTGTGTCAGTCTGTCTGATCTGGGGTCTTGCTGTCTTAGGCCATCCCTCCATCCTTCCAAGCATGATGTCATTCTCTAAGGACTGGTCCCTCAAGGCAACATGCTCAAAGCATTTGAGAGAGCTTCAAAATCCTTGCCTCTAAGGAGGAACTTGCTTTCACCCTCTGTAACAGAGAGGTGTTTCACCCTCTGTAACAGAGAGGTTTCACCCTCTGTAACAGTCCGTGGTATGCTCCATACTTTTCTGCAGCACCACAACTCAAAGGTATTGATTCATCTTCTGTCATCCTTAGTCATTGTCCTGCTCTCCAGTCCATAGCAAGTAGTTAGAAAGACCATAGCCTGGATCAGGTGCATGTTAGTCTCTGTCATCTTTGCTCTTTAGCACCCTAGAGAGGTCCCTGACAGCAGACTTTCCTAATGCAGTTGGTCTTTTGATTCTTGACTGTTGGTTCCAAGAGAGTTGATGGTGGCTCTGAGCAAGATGAAATTGGCAAGTCCCAATCTCTTTTCCGTCTATCACAGTACTGCCAATTGGCCCCGGTGGTGAGAATCTTTGTTTTCTTGATATTGAGCTTCAATCCATGTTGAAGACTGCAGTCCTTTAACTTCTGAAGGTACAATGAGACAGCAGTAAAATATCCAAACCAAGCATTAACGCATTTGAAAATAGAAATAGAAATAGATAAATCCTAAGTAAAAAAAACCAAAAAACAAAAAAAACCCAAAAAAACAAACAAAAAACTGACCCATAGCTGACCCTCCACCTGGTTTTCAGAGGCAGTAAATCACATAGGAGGAGATTGGCCATCATTTTCTCACAATAATAGTAGGCCATTTTAATAGACCTTTTAGTGAAAAGACTTTCTAAATAAAGTCAGCAAAGACACATAAGAACTAAATTATACAGTTAACCAACTTGACCTCATCCATTTATAGATTAGTTCATCCTACAAGAATACAATATACATTCTTTATTCACATGGAACATTATCCAAGATAGACAATATGGTAGAAAGCAAAGCTTGGTAAATGAAAAATAAAGCAACTTTGCAGATACCCGTGTGGTAGAATTACAAATCGGCAATCAAAAGATCCTTTCATGTTCTCGGAAATGAAAATATCGTGCTTTAGCACTGCTGAGTAATAGAAGAATTATGAAATGAAATTTAAAAGTTTCTTGAAACTAAGGAGAATAAGAAACAGAATATCAAATACTTGGTTACACAGCAAAAGCACTACCAGAGGTCAATTTATAGCAATAAACACATCAGAAAGCAAAAAAGAATCATTACCTTAAACCAGCATCACCAACAATTAGGAAAAAATAGCAATCAACCCTACAGCCTCTAGAACAAAGGAAAAACTAAAGATTGAAGCAGAAATAAATCTAACAGAAAAGCTATTGAAAGAATAAGATTAGAGACTCATTTTAAAGGCTCAGTAGAATTGACAAGCATTTGACAAATCTAACAAAAGAAAAGGAGAAAACCCAAATAACCAGAATGAGGAAAATGGAACTATAATGGATAATAACAATACTATGAAGAACTATACACCAACAAATTTGAAAACCCAGAGGAAACGGACAAATTTTTAGAAACTCCTAAACTAACACATATAGAGGTGGAAAATTTTAATAAACCTGCTGTAACAGAAGAAATCCAAGAAGACAATAATTAACCTCCCTCCCCCCCCAAAAAAAAAGCCCTGGCAACTTCAAGTAATGAATTCTACCAAATATTCAGAAAAGAGCTGATACCAATTCTATTAAAATTATTTTAGATTATTTTTAAAAGGTACAGTATTCCCCATTCATTCTGTGAAACCAGCATAATAACCCTGATACCATGGCCAAAACACTGCCAAAAACAAAATTACAGATTAATATTCCCCTTTACTATAAATGCAAAAATTACGAACAAAATCCTTACTACTAGAATCCCAGATTATTGTTGTTATTATATGCTTCTAAGTTGCTAGCAACTCATAATAATCTTCTGTACAACAGCTTGGAACCCTGCCCTTATCCTGAGACAGTTTCACTGTTTCTGACACACTTGCCCCCATTATCCCAGTCATTGTGCTGTCCCTCCACCCTTCCAAGCATGGTGTCCTTCTCTGAGGACCTCAGGGCAGCATGCTCAAAGTATGTGAGAAGGAACTTCACAATCTTTTGCCTCCAAGGACCAGCTTGGTTTCACCCTCTCTCTTGGCAGTCAGTCATGTGCTCAATACTCTTCTGCAGCACCACAACTCAAAAGCATTGATTTTTCTCTCATCCTTAGACATTGTCCAGCTTTCTAGTGTATAGCAAATAATTGTGAAGATCATGGCCTGGATCAGGCACACCTTAGTCTCAAGAATGATATCTTTGTTCTTTTAGCACTCTGGAGAGGTCCCTGACATATTTTCCCCAGTGCAATTCATCTTTTGATTTCCTGACTACTAGTGCAATGAGTGTTGATTGTGGAACCAAGCAAGATGAAATTGTTAACAATCTCAAACTCTTCTCTATCTAGCATGATGCTGCCAGTTGGCTCAATGGTTAGAGTCTTTGTTTTCTTGATGTTGAGCTTCAGTCCATATTGAAGACTTACAGTCTTTGACCTTTGCAGCAAATACTTCAGGTTCTCCTCACTCTTGGCAGCAAGGTTGTGTTGTATTCATAATGCAGTATTTGATGAGTCTTCTTCCAATCCTGATTCTGTATTCTTCCTCAGAAAATTCAGCCTCCCGAATGATCTGTTCCACATATAAATTGAAAAGGTATGGAGACAGGATGCATCCTTGATGCATTCCTTTCCTCAATTTTGAACCATGCAGTATTTCCTTGCCCTGTTCTGACAACTGACTCCTTGTCCAAGGTATCGGTTTTGCATGAGCACAATCAAGTTCTGGGATTCCCATTCTTCTCATAGTTAGCCACAATTTGTTTTGACCCACACAGTTAAATGCCTTTGCATAGTCAATGAAGATAGACATTCCTCTGTCACTTAGAAAAAGAATGCATAATTGATTGGAATTCAAATGATAGGCAGTTTACTCTCAGAAATAATCAGTGTAATCCATTACAAACAAAACAAAGGAAAAGCACCACGCCGTCTTATAATTAATGTAGGTAAAGTGTTTGGAGGAAATTCAGCTGCCCTTCCAAGTAACAATACCCCACAAAATAACAGTAAGCATAAAATTTAAAAACATAATTAAGAGCCTTTATACAAAACCAAATAGCCAACATTATTTTCAGTGGCAAGTGAGTAAAGGCATTCCTCTTCCTTTTTAATATCTTTGTTTTAAAATTCTTACCACATGTGCCATATTTTTCTTAGACTTTATTATTTCCATTGGTCTTTTAATTGATTCTCCCCCCTCAGATAACTTTGTGTCAAGTAATTTGTTCTCTATTTCACAGTGTTGTCTTCTCTTGGTTCAGTTCTTGTGTTCTTCTATTAATTTATCTGATTCTATAATTTTATTGTTAATCTTTTGAGTTTCTAGTTAATATTTTTGTGTGGTTTCTGCTTGTCTAAATACTTCGTTTTTGTCTAATTTCTCTGAATTCTTCTATTGGTCTGCCTGGACTTTTCTTTTCCTTTTCCCTGGTTTCTTGAATAATCATCTCTGTTCAGATTCCTTATCAGGCAATTCTGTTATTATTTCTTCCTGTGGAAGATTTTCTGGTACTTTATTTTGGTCACTTGCTGGGCCTGTCTTAATCCTGCTTCTTTAGTGATTTTGATAATGTTTGTTGACTTTGAGTCATTAAAGTGTTAGTTTACTTATGTATTTTAATTTGTTTTCTTTGCCCTGTTTTTTGTTTGTTTGTTTTATTTTATTTAAGTGAGTAATCAGATGCACTTGCTACTCCATTACTAGTCTGGCCACCCTTGAGCTTTCACAGTCTGTTTTGAAAGAGTGGGACAGCATCTCTGATTATGTGATCATGTAGGTTTCTGTTTGATGGTCCTCAAGATGACTGAATATACTTCTGGCATTGCTAATGAGATGATATATGTCTTACTGGTATCTACGGGTAGGAATAGGAAGTGTGCTCTCTAGTCATTAGGTTGGATATGGTGTGTACATATTACTTTTTTGAGTGTTTAGGGCTAAGACCACTCAGTGGGTATTGTAGGGCATAGATGGATGAATGAGTCCTAGGCACAATTACCCGAAGCAGTGCAGGGGGCAAAACAGAGGTGAATGCTGCCACTCCACAAGTGTCTGCTTACACAGTGTGCCCCTCTTCATTAGAAGAGCATGACACAAAGAGAGTATGCTGTCAGTCCTTGGCTCCTTGATGTAGGTGGCAGTGGCATGGGGTGAATTCTGCTGTTCTGAGGGCTTCTGCCAGTGATTTACAGAAAGGCTTGTGCTGCCAATCTGCAGCTCCCCAGCATGAGTAACTTAGTGAAGGACTAGTGGACCTGGTCTGTGAACCCCTCACTCAGGGAGTAGAATGGCAAGTACTATTTTATAAATATATGTGAAAGGGCAGGAAAGAAGAAGGTGGTTGTTGACAGGTGCCCTCGATTATGGCTGATAGTGACCCTAGAAATACCAGATTTGAACCCCGTCCTATCCTATGCCATCCCCATCATCTCTGACACACTAGAGTCAATTGCTGAAGTCACTGTGTCAGCCCCATCTTTTTAAGGGTCTTCCTCTCCTTCACTGACCTTCACTCTTCCAAGCATGATGTACTTTTCCAAAAAATAGCCTTGCCTGGCTACATCTGCAGTGTATGAAAGATGAAGCTTTGCCATCCTTGACCTCCCAGAAGCTCTCTGGTTGTACTTTTTCCCAAGACATATCCATTTGTTGTTTTGAAAGTCCATGGGATATTCAGTATTCCTCTCCAGCACCACAACTCATAGGTGTCAATTATTTTCTCATCCTTATTCTTTGTCCAGCTCTCTGATACATAAAAAAAAAAAGTTAATTGCGAAGACCATGGCCTGAATCATGCCCACCTCAGTCTTCAAACAGATGTCATTTCTGTTGGGAATTTTAGTGAGACCCCTGACAATGGACTTGCCCAATGAAATATGGTTCCTGATTCCCTGACTTCTAGTACCAAGTGTTGATTGTTGATCCAAGCAAGATGATATAATTTGACATTTACAGTCCTTTCTCTGTCTGTCATAATGTTCATTGTTGGTCCTGTGATTGAGGACCTATGCTGCATTGAAAAACAAGGAACTCATGCAGTATTATTCAAAATGGGTGACCCTGGAGGACATTATGCTGAGTGAGGTATCTCAGTCACAAAGGGACAAATGCTATATGGTGCCACTATTGTAGAATGAGGCTGACATAAGGATGGGGGTAAGACTGAAAAAAACTGGATGAAATATGTTTACGGCATTGAAGTCTATGGGGGAGAGAATAGTCTAAAAGTATTATATTTTAGGCCATTATTTTTATCGTAGGAGTACGCAATGAGGGTTGCAGAGTGGATTATATTTGGGGGTAGGGGGTGGGGTTTGGGAAGGTGCGGGATGGGGATTGTGTACCAGTGAGGGAGTTTTGCTTTTCAAGGAGAGGAGCAAAGGGGGGGGAGGGGTTTGTGCGGGGAGAAGGGTGCAACAATGAATGAATGTAATTCCAAAATCTCTGTAGATGTTCATTGAAATTAAAAATAAACAAACAAACAAAAAAAAAAAGAGGTAATCCACACTGAAGTCTGTAGTCCTTGATCATCTGCAGTATCCATTTCATAGCCCTGACTCCTGGCTCAGGGAACAGAATGGCAATTTCTGTTTTATGAAAACATGTGAGAGGGCAGGGAAGAAGGTTAGGGTCCCCATTATCTCTGCTCCTTCCAGTTCAGCAAGCTGGGTGGGGCGTGGTGGGTGGGCATGAGAGAAGGGTGCAAAGGGTGGACTGAGTACACTTAATTTTCACAGGGTAGGAAACAGGTTTTTTGGCCATGGTATAGATGCAGAGATGCTCCTACTTGCCTCTACCAGGTTGCAGATGCTCTGGATGTGAATACATTTTGCTTTGTGCTGTCCCTTTTCCTGTACAGTCTTATTTTCCACTTGGCAATAAGTCTTGGCAGATTCTTCTCCCTTCCCTTTGATGTTCAGGATCTCAAATTTAGTTCTGTCCAGTTTACTTATGTTTGTTGTAAGAGTGATATTACGAGGTGTTTGACTGTATCACCATCTCCTCAGCTTCATCCTTTTGTGTGTGGGTCTCCACTTGTCCCAGCAACATTTGTAGGTGTCTTTTCCACATTGAATTGTCTTTAGTGCCATCATTGATAATCAGCTTGTGTAAATGTAAGATTTCTTTCTGGAGTTAAAATTCTGTTTCACTAATCTCTTTTTCTGTCATCATTCATCAGCCTTGCTAACTTAATTACTTTATCTTTATAATGGTTTTTTATATAGGGAAGTGTGACTCTTCTATCATTTTTTTTTCTGAAACTATTTTCGTTATTTCAAATCTTTTTGCTTTTTCTGTAATGTTTATATCAAATTGTCTAATTCTTTCATATATGTGTGTTGATTATAGTTATCACCTGAGATTCTACTACAGCATTTTTTTAAAAAAATTTTTTTATTGAGGCTCAATGTCAAGAAGACAAAGATTCTCACCACTGGACCAATTGGCACCATCAGGATGGATGGTGAAGAGATTGAGATTGTACACAGCTTTAGTTGGCTTGGCTCCATAGTCAACAGTCTTGGCACCAGCAGCCAGAAAATTAAAAGGCACATTGCCGTGGGAAAGTCTGCTGTTAGGGACCTCTCCAAAGTACTGAAGAGCAATGATGTCTCTCTGGAGACTAAGGTGCGTCTGATACAGGCCATGGTCTTCGCAATCACTTGTTATGCATCAGAGAGTTGGACAATGACCAGGGAGGATAGAAGGAGAATTGATGCCTTTGAGCTGTGGTGCTGGAGAAGAGTATTGAGAATACCATGGACTGCTAGGAAAACAAACAGATTTGTCCTGGAAAGGGTTGAACCAGGTGGCTCCTTGGAGGCAAGGATTCTGAGGCTCCATCTAACATACTTTGGACATGTTGTGAGGAGAGACCGGTCCTTAGAGAGGGACATCATGCTTGGGAGGGTGGAGGGACAGCGCAGGAGAGGAAGGCCCTCTGTGAGGTGGATTGATTCAGTGACTGGGATAATTGGGATGGGAGTGTCAGAGACAGTGCGATTGGCACAGGACAGAGCGGAGTTTAGGGCTGTTGTACACAGGGTTGCTATGAGTCGCAAGCGACTCGACGGCACATAACAACAACAACAACAACTGGTTTGCTTACAGATTTCTTATACATTATTTTTCACATTGCATCTTTCCCATTCTAATAAAGGTTTAATTGATCTGTAAATCAACTGGGGAGTTTTTCCCATTCGAAAATTTTCTACTGCATTATCATAGAGTGCCATTCCATTTATTTAAATATTTTAAAATTACTTATAATTTTATTTTCAGTGTAGAAGTTTTTCACTTCTTTTGTTACATTCATTCCTAAATATTATATAATTTTTATACTAGTATAAATGGATTTGTCCTAATTTTATTTTCAAATTGTTGATTGAATTTGTTGAAGATAGTCTTTTAGTTTTAATTATTTTTTGTGCTCTTCTTAAGAACTTCTACAAGCAAGATCCTATTTGCAAATAAATATGATCTTAGTTCTTCCTTTCAAATGTGTCTAACCTCTTAGTGGTTATTGTGTATGTGATGTATGTTAAAATAGATTTATACTAGACACCTGAATTTCCTTAAGAAAGAAACTTGACAGTTTTGATTTTCACCATTTTTATGACTCAGTGACACATAACAATAACATACTATGACAGGTTTGGAAGCAGGAGTGGCATCCAGTTCCTAAACAGCATGCCTCTGGAAACTATGTCTATAATTATAGAGGAGCTTCTGGCCTTTTGTTCATAGGGTCACTATGTATGAGTCATGCTCAGAAGGCAGTCAGCAACAGTCTGTAAGATAAAGGAGCTCTGGTGGCCTAGTAGGAAGTTGTGGGGAAGTTGCATTGTCAATCAAAAGGAAGCTGATTTAAATCCACTATCTGCTCCCAAGGAGAAAGACAAGCAGTCTTCTCAGGTGTACTTTCTAGGCGCTAAAAACCTGTTGATGGGTTCACTATGAGTTGGCTTTTACTTGATGGAAATGAATCATCAGTAAGATTAATTGATTAAACTTACTATGCGTATTAGCAGTATATTTCTAAAAATAATGTTAAAAATTCAAATTAGAAAAATTTTTATTGTACAAATGAAAACTTTATGCTTACAGACCTTCAGCACAATTGTATTTCCAAATGTTAATATTTCAATAAGATCTAGTTCTCTTATTCAGTGTACTGTTAGACAAGTCACATTTTTATATGACAATCATAGGAATTGTTTGTATTATTATTATTATTAATTGTATATTTTTTATGTTTATAACAGATTACTACTACTGAAGTTTATTATTTCACTTGTCTTGAGAAAACATTATTTTTATTAATTTTTCTTTATACTGCTTTTAAAATTTTCACTTTTGATATTCCAGGTATAACCCGGAAAAATCCTAGGACACCTTTGTCTGATCTCCAGGGCATGAACACCTTAAATGAAAAAAACCAGCAGTAAGTATCTTGGGCATTATATTCAAGGCAATACAGAAGAAATAACTAGAATTTCGCTTGCTGTATTCATACCTTTTTAAAAAAAAACCCTTCATTTGTTTTTTCTTTTTTAGTTTTTTAAAAACTCTATATATAATGTAACAAATAATAAGATTAGAGATAAAATCCACAAAATGGAATTGTTTGAAACAGCTTCTAGTATATGGCTATTCATGCTTGCAGAGTTGCATCAGGATACTTTCAATTTACTTTTTCTTTTTCAGTTTATTTTTTTTATTTACTTATACTGTGGTTTTTGAAATCTTCATTGAATTTGATGTATTATTAATGAGATGTGTAGACAAATCCAGAGTTTTTAGGGTCATTTATTGTTAACTCAAAATGCATCTTAGGTCAGTGTCTTAGGTTATTAGGAAATGCTATTAGGAAAAGGCTAGTTATCTGTCTTAACAAGAAGTTATTCAGGATTGTGTTTATTGAATTGGTAAATGTAATTTAGACGATGTGGATAGAAAGAGGGCGATGAGAGAATAATACACCAAAGCAGGTGTCAGCGTGATTCCAGCTCCTGACAAGCACTTGTGTTATGGAATAGAACTGTGCTCCTCGTGCTTCAGTGGTGTGATCTGTGAGATCAACAGGCTTTCCTCCAAGGTGACGTTCAAACCACCTTTCTTCTGAGGTCAATTAAAACTGTCAGTCTTGGACTGTGGCGGCTGTGATAGCTGTGGGGCTGGGAGGCTGACAGCCCGCATAGGAGCAGGCGTCGCGCCCAGATTCTCAGTGGCCACCTCGTCAGTATTCCTTGCACCATGGCCACCTCTGATGCCTCCTCCAAGCATTTTGAGAAGCCGCATGAGATCTTCGGTGTCCTCCATGAGGATCTACAGGGAGTGCCCGAGCAGCTGCCGGGGACAGTGGGACCAAAGAGAAGAAGTTGATCAGAGATATTGATGAAAAACAAGAAAGTAATGAAACGCTGGCAGAGATGGAGGAAAAACTAGGTTGTCTTTCCATAGTCCCATGATGTTCAAACTTCGAACCTACTGGAAAGACCTTGTCAAACTGCATTGGGAAGTGAGAAGCACACCTTTGACAGCCACACCTGGGGGCCGAGGAGACCTGAAATTCATTACTTATGCTGTGGAGAACAAGTACACCCGTGAATTGACTACAGTCTCAAAGGGCGTTGTTTCTGCAACGCACTGACAGCTTGAACCGGTCCACCCAGAGTATTGAGCATTCTCATCAAATTGCCATGGAGACTTACCAGATTGGCTCGGAAATCATAGAGGAACTGAGGGGGGTGGGCAACGGCACCAGCTGGAACGTACCAAGACAGACTGGTAAACTCAAATGAAAACTTGAACAAAAGTCGGAAGATTCTCTGGTCAATGTCCAGAAAAGTGGTGACCAATAAACTGCTGCTTTTTATTGTCATCTTACTGGAGATCATTCTAGGATGCCTGGTTTATTACAAATTCTTTCACAAGCACTGAACTTCCTATAAAGAAGGATTTATGGACCAAAACTTTGACCCTCTGAATGAATATTAGAAACATAGAATAAACTGAGTTGCTGCTGTGGGCTAACAGTCCAAGGATGCACTGTACAGCCAGACTGGGAGGAGGGAGGGAAGATAGAACATTAACAAGACCAGAATGATATACCAAGGTAATAAATGCTGTTTATGGTGTGTTTAAATTTTTTTAAAAAACAATGAGCCAACCAAAAAACTCTCAGTCTTTTCATTAACAGGTTAAGTGTTTAATTGTTTACTCAGACTCAAAAAACCAAATTCATTTCCATTGACTGAGTTGATTCTTACTTATAAGTTCCCTACATTTGGTTCCATAGTCTTTGAATTTTTTAGGATGAGAATACTGATAAGTTTGAACTTGTGATGTTTTGGATAACAGCTCAACATATATACCCCCCCCTCTTGCTCCACCAAGCTTCTCTGATAGAATAATAACCAACCATAGATAAAAACTCATAAATCAGAAATTTATGAATTCCAGAAATTTGGAAGGTCAGCCTACTGGAAAAGATTGATGTTTTGTGCCCATCCCAAGAAAAGGTAATCCAATAGAGAATGTAGAAATCATAGAATAACATTTTACACATGCCAAATCTTGCTGATGATTAAGAAAAAAAAATGATTGAAGAAGTACATTTACAGGAAAAGTCAGAAATCCAGAAAGCTGGATTAAGAAGAGGCTATTTAAGCAATATTGTATTTGATATCAGATGGATCTTGTCTGAAAGCAGAGAATCCCAGAAATTCTTTGCATAGGCATTTGACTCTGTGGATCATAACAAATTATGGATAACATTGAGAAGAATGAAAATTCCAGAATTCTTCTTAGTTGTGCTCATATGAAATATGTGAGCCAGGCAGCATTTGTTCAAACACAAAAAGGGCATAAACTAGATGGTTTAAAATCAGAACAGATGTGTGTCAGGGTTATAGCCTTTCAGTACACCTATTCAATCGGTTTGCTGAGCAAATAATCCAAAGCTGCAGTATATGAAGGGAAAAGGAATATCAGTATGGTGGAAAGATTCATCAGTTAACTTATGGTATGCAAACCGTGCAGCCTTGCTTAAGGAAAGTTAAGAAGACTTCAAGCACTTACTGAATAAGATCAAAGATTGTAACCTTCAGTATGGATTATATCTGAATAAGACAACTAAAATCTTCACAACTAAAGCAATATCATGATACCTTGAGAAAAGAAACTGAAGTTGTAGAGGGTTTTACTTAATTTGGATCCATAGTCAATACCCAGAATTTAAAAAAAAAATATCTGAAGACAGCCCGATAGTGTATTAGGCTTGTCTACTGTCACAGATCTCATTAAAGATATATATAGAGAGGAAAAATAAAGTTACATAAAGCAAGGATGTCAGTTTAAAGACTAAGCTGACTTGTTATTTTCAGTTGTTTCATATGCATTTAAAATTGGACAATAATTAAAAAAGAATTGATGCCTTTGATGTGTGGTGTTGGTGAAGGGTATTGAGTATACCAAGGACCACCAGAAGAACAGCAAATTTTTGTTAGGAGACGTACAGCCAGGGTGCAGGCTTAGAGGCAAGGATACTGCTACTTCATCTCACTTTGTTTGAGTCTGGAGGGGCCTGTCCCTGGAAAAAGAACATGATTGTTGAAAAAGTGGACTGTCAGAAATAGATTGACTCAATGAATGCAGCAGTGGACTTAAGCACAGTGGAGATTGCAAGAATATCACTGCATCAAGCAAAGTTTAGATCTGTTGTACATAGGGTTGCTATGTAAGTTAACTTAAGTAGTGCTTAACAGTAGGAACAATGTAAAGTCAGATTAATTTAAAAACTCCAGTTAAACCCTCTAGATTTTTCTATGAAATTCTTGCAGTTAGATTTCTAAGCATGGTGAACCTAAGATGTTTCTTTGTTCCTAGATAGTTTTCACTTCCAGTGTTGCCAACTATATATTCCAAGTTTGTAGATAATAATTTTATATAAATGCATAAAAGACCCTACACGTTTGCACATTTAACAGTGACTTTCTCAACTATTTACACATGACCGTGAAATAAATAATGTATGAGAAGAGTGTTTTGTAGTCTGTTACTATCTTTATAGTTATTAATTCTTGTGTAGTGGTGAATATGTTTCTCCCCTTAATAAAAAAAAATGGCGAATCCCGAGTCAACTGGCAGATTTATTGATGTAATGCAGAATTCTATAAAGGTAGGAATCTTAGTTCTGACTCATAGCTAATCCTTTATTGGCTTTCTCAGGCTGCAGACAAGGGGAACATGTTGCTTCTCTTGCTTCTGCGGAGCTACTGGTACAGTTATTCCTCCAGAGAAATACTGCCTTTGAGTTGACAGCACAGTTCCTTATAATTAAGGGCACCAGAACCTCTTAATTGTAGAGATGCTTAACCTAAAAAAAAGCTTGAGTAAATTGCATTGCCAGTGCAAAGGCATGTGTTTTGAGAAATATGGACAATATCCTCTCATATGAATAGGAAACCCACTGAAGGACCTGTTTTGACTCCACAATATATAACAACATGACAAAAACCACTACCTAAGTATAGAACTGGAAAATTACTGTTACTGACATATCCACATTCATATTACTGTCTAATCATTCCCTGCCTCACTCCCTGAAGATAACTGCTTTCCAGAATTTTATGAGTATTACTTACTTTTTAAAAGATAATAATCTTTTTAATATTTGATAATTAATGTATGTTTTTAAAAATAAAAATAATTTACCTTTGCTAGTTTGAGGTTTTATAAAAGTACAACTATATGGTCTTCTGTGAAATTTTTCCATACAACAGTATGTAAGATTCACCCATTCTGTTACATAAAGTTTGTTGATTTTTGTTACTGTATAAGATTATATAGCATAAATACACTATAGTTGCTTTGTCCATTTTCCATCAGTTACCAGTTTAGGTTTTTGTTTTAAGAATATGTATGCAGTGCCTAAACATCTATTGTATACTCTGTGAAGTAGGATGTTTTGGTGTCTGTATATTGTACAGACACCATATTATTACATATAGGCAGTTCCTCTGTAATCTATACTTAAATCACCATAAGTCCTATTATATTAGAAACTCAGGGAAGCCCAGGGGACAAGCCTGAGAACTGTATCCATGGGATGCAGGAGGCCAGCCTTGCCAGTTGTGTGACTCGTTTGGCTGGAGGTTGATATGGACTTAGGAGGATACATGAAGGGCACAGTGGTAACTACAGGAGTCAGATTTCCAGGAGCAAGGTGTACAGAACCAAGAAACTGCCAGCTGCCCATATCCAGGTGGCACTCGCAACACCTGCAGCAGGTAAAGTCATGCCAGATACTGCCTTACACCACAGATGAAAGGCTTTACAGCTGCTGGATTGGTGAATGAAGCCAGAAGGAGAGAAAAGAAGTTCTGTTGGATGGGAATGTGCCCTGGAATCCTGCTGCTAGAGAACTCCAGAATTTGGGGTTCTAAAATCATTAGTGGGAAATGACATGCAAAAGAAGAGTTGGTATCTCTTAAACTAAAAGCATGCATGGATCATGGATTTATGTGGCATTTCACATTGCTTGAATAGACAATTAAGTGAGTCATACCTCTGTTCTCATGCCAGCCTTCTATGTCAGTTGTTAGAAATCTCTGGGACACAAGTTTATGAGTGGAATTATTTTCTTATTGTAGTTCAAATTTACATGATTTGGATGGGAATCCCAGAACATTTAAGTATGCTTATATGAAATCTATACCTAGACCAAGAAACTATTCTGAACAGAAAAAGAGAATATTGCAAGGTTTAAAGTCAAGAAAAAGGTATTTGTCAGAGATGTATCCTTTCTTTGTACTTATCCAGTCTGGATGCTGGGCAAATCATGTGAGAAGATGGGTTTTGTGAAGATAATTGTAGTATCAGGTTTGGAGGAATACTAATCAACAACCTGCGTTATGCAGATGATACAACCTTGCTTACTGAAAATGAAGATGACTTAAAGTGCTTGCTGCAGAAGATCAGGGACTGCAGCTTTAATGTGGATTACATCTCAACATGAAATAACCAGAAATCTTCACCACTGGATCAATAGGCAGTATCATAGTAGATCGAGAAAAGATTGAGGTTGCCAGTGATTTCATCTTACTTGGATCCACAGTTAACACCCTGGTAACCAGCAGTCAGTAGATCAAGAGTCATAGAACTTTAGGAAGTTCTGATGTCAGGGACCACTTCAAAGTCCTGGAGAGAAATTACATCAGTTTAAAGACTAAGGTGTGCCTAATCAAAACCATAGTCTTTCCTGTCACCTCCTTATGCATCTGAGCGTTGGAGCATGAATAAAGATGACAGAAGAATCGATGCCTTTGAGCTAAGGTGTTGGAGA
Source organism: Elephantulus edwardii (assembly GCF_000299155.1). NCBI lineage: Eukaryota > Metazoa > Chordata > Mammalia > Macroscelidea > Macroscelididae > Elephantulus > Elephantulus edwardii. Next base: position 10,383,178 of record NW_006399816.1, read on the forward strand.
AGAGTACCGAATATTGCATGACTGCCAAAAGAATAAACAGGTAATAGGATAAAGTGTAGCCAGAGTATTCTTTAGAGACAAGGAACCTGAAGCTTTATTTCATGTATTTTTGGCATGTTGTTAGGAGGATCTGTTCCTTAGAGAGGGACATCATGCTTGGAAAGGTAGACGGTCAAACTTTTCTTAATAGTTACTGAATTTCCTCTGATCACATACAGTCTTGGATGCATTTCATTATCTTGTGGAACTCTCATAGAATTTTATTATTTTTTTTTTAATTTTGGATTTCCATTAATTTATTGTTGCACTTTTCTCCCTTCCCAATCTCCCCACTAGTTCTCTTTTCTCTTTGAAAAGTAAAAGAAAAAATTATTTTATTGTTATACAATCCCTCCTCCCAAGTCCATTCCACTGTGCAGCCTTCATACTGGACTCCTATCATGACAATAATACCTAAGCATATATCCCTTTTAAATAGTTCTCTCCCTCATCTGTTTCAATGCAGTATACATAATTGATACCATCTTTTTGAGTCTCCCCCCAACCCCAATGTCAGTCCTGTTTTACAACAGTGGCACTATGCAGCATTTGTCCTTTTGTGACTGAGATACTTCATTCACCATAATGTCCTGTAGGGCCACCCATTTTGTATAATATTTCCTGAGTTCCTTGTTTTTTAATGCAGCATAGTATTCCATTGTGTGAATGTACCAAAGGTTCTCTATCCATTCATTTGTTGATGGGCACTTAGGTGGTTTCCAACTCTTTGCTATTGTAAACAAAGCCGCGATAAATGTGGGTGTGCATATATCTGCTTGGGTGGCAGTTATGGTTTCTTTGGGGTATATTCCCAGTAGTGGAATTGCTGGGTCAAATGGTATTTCAATTTGCAACTTTTTGAGAAAGTGCCATACTGCCTTGCATAGTGATTGCTGAATTTTATTATTTTTTTAAGTCTGTAAAAAAGGTTTGCACTGTAGTGCATAGCTATCATACTGGTACCTTCCTTTGGCTTTATATTGAAGCCCTCTTTTGCTGTTTTGCATCCAATGTTTCTTGTGCTATTTCTTCTTTTGGTTTTATTTAATTAGTTTTGTGGTGGTGTATCTTCTCCAGTAGTTCCTTTAGAAAGCATGTCTTAGAAAGGAAATGCTTTGAAACTTTGCACATCATAAAATGTATTTATTCTGCCCTTAGACTTGATTAATAATTTTACTAGATATTGAACTCTTAGATGGAAACAATTTTTTTTAAATTTTATAACTGTTACTACATTATATATTAGTTTTAGCATTTCATATTTTTGAGTCTTTGTTTAAATAGCTTTATTTAAATATAATTATGTACTTAAATATAATTATATACTTGAAAATTCATTCATATAAAATGTATACTTTAGCAGGGATGTTCATGTCATAGTTTAATTTTATAACATTTTAATCATGTCAAAGGAAATTTTGTCCTGTTGTCACTTTCCACCTTTGACAGTGTTAGGCAATCACAAAATTACTTTCTATCTGTAGATTTACCTTTTCTTGATATCAGTCTTCATAGGAATCACACAGTATATGGTTATTTTGTTAGACTTCTTTCACTTAATAAGCTTTAAATGTTGTCTGTATTGTAGCACGTACAGCTTTAGTTTGCTTGGCTCCACGGTCAACACTCTTGGCACCAGAAGCTAGGAAATTAAAAGATGTATTGCGATGGGAAAGTCTGCTGTTAGAAGCCTCTCCAAAGTACTGAAGAGCAGTGGTGTCACTCTGGAGACTAAGGTGGACCTGATACAGGCCATGGTCTTTGCAATCACTTGCTATGCGTCTAAGAGCTGGACAGTGACTAGAGAGGATAGGAGGAGAATTGATGCCTTTGAGCTGTGGCGTTGGAGAAGAGTATTTAATATACCATGGACTGCTAAGAAAACAAACAGGTTCGTCCTGGAGAGGGTTAAGCCATGCTGCTCCTTGGAGGCAAAGATTCTGAAGCTTTGTCTGACATACTTTGGACATGTTGCAAGGAGGGACCAGTCCTTGGAGAGGGATGTCATGCTTGGGAGGGTGGAGGAATAGTGTAGGAGAGGAAGACCCTCGATGAGATGGATTGATTCAGTGACTGGGGTAATGGGGGTAGGTGTGTTGGGGACAATAAGATTGGCACAGGATAGGGCAGATTTTAGGGCTATTGTACATAGGGTTGCTTTGAGTCACAGGCGACCCGATGACACCTAACAGCAACAACCAGTACTTGAGTTATTTGTTATTACTTATTGTGCCCCAGAAAGCTGGACAATGACTAAGGATGACAGAAGAAAAATTGAAGCTTTTGAATTGTGGTGCTGAAGAAGATTATTGAAAATACCATGGGCTGCCAGAAGAACAACTCTGTCTTGGACAGGGTGAAACCAAGTTTCTCCTTGGAGTCAAAGATTTTGAAGCTCGGTCTTACTTTAGGCATGTGGCCAGGAGAGATCAGTTCTTGGAGAAGGACATCATGCTTGGAAGGGTGGTGGGACAGCACAGGAAAGGACGAGATAAATTGACACTGCAACTGGGGAAATGGGATTAGGTGTATCAGTGAGACTGGCTCAGGACAGAGCAGGCTTCAGAGCTGTTGTACATAGGGTCACTCTGAATTATGGACAACTCAATGACACATAACGACAAAAACAACCAATACTTCATTTATATTTATGACCAGATAATTATTATTATATGACATTTTATTTATATGTTACTCATATGATGAACATTTGTGTTTATATATTTTGGCTGTTATCAATAATGCTGGGAACATTTGCATGACAAGTTTTTCTGAGAATATATATTTTCAATTCTCTTGAATATTTACCTAGGAAGAAAGCTGCCAATCAGATGTTAACTCTAAATTTTTAAGGCACTTCCAGAGTTTTCATAATTTACAACCGGTTTCACTCTCTATGTTGTCTATACCCGTGGGTTTTGACAAATGTTTATTCCTATGTGTCCACAGTTACATTATCATATTAAATATTTTCATTTTACAGAAAAAGCCTGGTATTCCACCCATTCATTTCATCCCTGTTGCTCTTGAGTCCCTTACAATCACTTACCTCTTTCTTGTGTCTGTTGTTTGGCTTTTTGTATAGTAATTGTGAATCATATCATTGTTGTTGTCAGATTACATCGAGTTACCTGTGACTCATAGTGACCCCAGAAACAACATAAACCTTGCCCTCTTCTGAACCAGCATCATCATTTCTGATACACTCAAGCCCCTTATTACAGTCACTTTGTCTGTACGTCTTGTTGGAGTCTTTGTTTTATTGACCCTATACCTTTTCAAGCATGATACTTTTTTTCCAAGGACTGATCTGTCCCGACAACTTACACAAAGTATATGAGATGAAGTTTCATGGTTCTTTCCTCTTAAGCAGCACCCTGCCTGAGCTTACCCTGGTACAGACTTGTTTGTTCTTTTGACAGTCCATGGGATGGATAGTACTCTTCTCTAACACTAAGTACTCTTCTCTAACACTAGATGATTCATAGTCCAACTTTCATATGCAAACGAATTAATAAAGCATGGAGCATTTCAAGACTGCCTTCCTTCATTTATTAATAAATATTTACGCTTTCCCTATGTTTTGTTTTGGGGTTTTTTGTAGCTAGCTTACTGATTTTTATAATGGATTAATTCCTTGTTATATGGATATGTCACATTTTGTCTATCTACTGAAGAGCATCTTAGTAGTTTAATTTTTGACAATGATGAATGAAGGTAATACAGACATTTTTGTGCACAGTTTTGTAGGCAGGTGATTGCTGGAATCATATGCTAAGCCTGTTGTTGTTGTTGTTGTTGTGTACTGTTGAGTTGAAACTGACTCATAGCTGACCCTCCAGGTTTTCAGAGGCAGTAACCATACTGGAAGAAATTACCTGACTTCCGTAGAGTAACTAACAGATAAAATTCTCATGCCTTTGTGATTGCAGGGCAGCTTCTTAGCTTTATATGAAACTGCCAAATATTCTTCTAAAGTAGTGGTTCTGCTTTTTGCATTTTCACCAACAGGTGGAAATTTCTGTTGCTGTACATTTTCAGCAGCATTTTATTATTTCGAATTTTAGCCCTTCTTCTCCATAGATAGCAGTTTGTCCGTGTTTAATTTGCAGTTGCCTAAAAACATATGATCTTGAACATCTTTTCTTATTTGTAGTTATCTTCGTTGGTGAACTTTCTGTTCAGATCTGTTGCCCATTTTGTAATTGTTTTTTTGTTTTCTTGTCTTTGAGTACAGCCACTCCTGACTTTTGACGGTTTCAGTGACCAGGTCACTATGCCAGATCAGTGTTATGTAATTGAAGTGTTATGTATTATCAGTGTTATGTAAATGTTCATCTGTTGTGAAAATGAAGGATGACTACTATATCAAGGCATGGAACTGCCACTTACATCAGTACATTATTGCCATACCACTAAGAATCATAGACCCTTCCTTTCCCACTTGACCCATCGCCTTTACATATCTCAAAAGTATGTTGCTTTTTATATGTTGTTTTTATTCTAATGTTCTTGTTTCATAAAAAATATCTTATTAGTACTTTATGACATTTCTGGAAGAATTAAAATATATACTGACTCTGCCATCCTTACTTGGAGAATTCCCCATTAAATATTTTTTAAAAATTGAAATTATATATAGTGTAATTAACAGTTCATTAATTTTCATTTCACCAATTCATTATTTTTTACTTGAACAATTCAGTGACATTGATTATATCCTTAATGTTGTGCAGACATTCTCACCCTCCTTTTTAAATAATTTTTCCTGAGTAATACAAACTCGCTGCTTCCCCAAGGTTACTATCTAATGTTTGTAGTGTCTTGTCAGTTTAATAGATGGATCACTCAGGGAAAAACTGTTCTACTAGTTAAATCTCGGTTTTAAGGAGATTTTAGGCTTATTTTTTTGTTTATAGTTTAAAGATTATCTCAGAGAAGTTGTTTTGAAGGTTACTTCAACCTCCATGGCTCAAAAAAATCTGAATTTCATGAGAATTTGGACTTCTCCATTTTGTGATCACTAATAATTTTAATCCGTTGTCTTTTTCTAAAATACAATTTTAGTGCTTAAAGTTTAATTTATTGAAGTGGGTTAGAGGGTATACCCTGATTCTTAACTAAAGCAGAGTTTGTTTCTTTTTTCAAACAGTGATACATTTGATATTACCTGGAATGGCAGAACAGGGATCCGGCCAAGCCGACTGTCAAGTAGTAACTTGCTTGATAAAGATGGAATATTTGCTAATACAACCAGCAGCAAACTCCTGGAGAGAGCCCATGGAATTCTCACGTTAGTATGGCACTAGTAATGTGGATTAGGTTTACTAACTGGTTTTAAGTTTTCAGACTGAAAAAAAAAAAAGGTAAGAAATAATGTAGTATCATTTTCAAAAATTGAGCTTTGAATGAATGAATCACAATTACTAAGTATTTAGAGCTATGAATCATCTGCTTTATGAAGCCAGTTTTCCTCACATCACCAAGAATATTATGGTTAAATAAACATGTTCTGAAAATTATTCTTTGTTGCTCTTTTTCTTCAGACCCTATTCCCAGGGAGCGAAAAAGATTAGTCCTGTTTAGGATCTCTAGTTACAAAGTTGTAATTCTTTGATTCTCATGGCTCTAGTAAGTTGAACAGTGAACTCCTCTATGGACTATGGATGAGATTCTATCTAGTGATACCTATCCAAGGCTGACTTTCCTCATTATATGTTATAGAATTGGTTTGAGGAAATAGATCTAACCATTCCTGATAAACCAATAATAAGTTCTTAGCTACCTATACAGCATATTCCAGATATTTTCCAAGCACATTTTTGATCATTACTTAGAGCAGAGACTGAATTGGACTCCTTAATGTACCTTACATCATGACTTAGTAATATTGCTCAATTTACATAGAGCATCCTATAGTCCAGAAATGTATAGTAACACATTTACTTTTCATAACAACTCTAAGACATAAATGATAATACACTCCTTATTATGCTTTATTCTAAGGAAACCGAGGCTTGAGAGATTAAAGTCAAGCATTTGTAGTTTAGATTCAAGGTCCAGATCTTTCTGACTCTCTTCATGTTCATTCATTTATTCCCTCTCTTATAGTTGGAAAAAAGGGAAGACAGAAATGGAAAAAGTATTAATTTAACCTTAGAATTGTGAGTAAGAAAAGAGAGTGGGAGAGAATTTATAAATTTTAAAATTAAATATTGCAAGTTATAGTAAAATGACCAATTTTTTAAATTGTGATGGTAGGCAACACATTTTAAGTCTCAAAATGACGGAAAGTAAGTTTCATAGGTGGTAGAAGGAAAGCAGAAGTCCACTAACACCGAAAGGGACATGAGGAAGCAGCTTAGGATGCACATTATGTTACTCCACATCAGGCTTACATCGACTCACACCCATAACACAGAGCAAACAGCTCCTCCGTGTTTTCCATAGTTACTCCTCCTTCCTAAAGGGATGCCACTTGGTTGAAGGAAGTTGTCTTCGTACAGGGTACATAGACTGTTATTCAATGAGAGACTTTGAAATATTTCATTTTTCAGAGATTTCTTATAATATTACTGTATTTTTATCCCTAGGAGGAACAAAAACTTTAAATCCAAGCCTGTCCTTCCAAAGGTGAGTATTATGACAAAACATCTTTTTAGTAGTTTAATTATGTGTATTTTTCCCACTCATGCAAATAATCTTTACAAATATGACTATATTTATATACAAGATTAGGACTCAGTTGTATTTATTTAGATGAGTACATTTTAAAATAGGTTAAATATTTGAAAAGTTGGCTCAAAATATTAAAGTTTTAGTTTTTAACTCTTTAATATCTTTCCCTTTTTAACCAGATAAAGATCAAATTCCAGTTCAACTAGTTAGCATTCTTTCTAGTTAGTATTTATTTAAGCCTTCACTGTCTATAGCTTTCTAGTTGGAACTGAGTCATAGCTGATCCTCCAGTGGATTTTTGCTGCATGAGTCTATATGCCATGTGACAAGAGATTGTCTATCTCTCTTCCACAGAGAAGCTGGTAGATTAGAAATCTGGTTTTGGATTGGCAGTGGAACTGCTTTCCCATAGGCCACCAGAACTCTTACCTTATCATAGCAGGGCTTAGCAAAATTTTCCTCTAAAAGGCTAGATAGGCAAGTTTATAGGCGTATAGTCTCTGTCATAAGTATTCAGTTCTGCTTCTATAACACAAATATAGCCATAGTTATATGCAGCCAATGAATTTGAGTACATTTCAAGAAAATTTAATTTATAAACCCTGAAATTCAAACTTCATGTGATTTTTCACGTGTTATAAAATTTTCATTCTTTTAAAAGTTTGTTTTCAGCCATGAAGACAGGCTGAAAGGATTTGGTCCATAAGCTGTAGTTTGTAGAATCTGATCTACACTGTCAGTGCAGAGATAGTATTTATGAAGAACTTACAGAATTCACTGAAGAAAGGAAAAAAAAAATCTTAGTGGGACACATTTAATGAATGTGTCTTTACTATTCTCTGAATGGAAGAATGCTATTACTTGAAATTTTGTTAATAAATTTTACTTAAAATTTGAAGGCGCTTACACAAACAACTTTGTTCTCCTGTGTTTGTCAAGTTTAAAAAACTTAAAAATGAATCTCTCTTCATTCACTCTTCTATTTACATTTCTTAATAAAATTTAATGCAATGTTAATCTGGTTTCTAGAGATAGCCAATAGTTTTAAAATAGTAAATGATTTTAAACCACAGAGTACAAATAGATATTATTTGAATAATTTGGGATTATGTTCTTATTATGAAAAAATACTCTATACAGAAAAAGAGAGTGATCCAACATCTATTATGAAATATTTTATCTGTTCTTTTGTCTTCCTCTTTCCTTCACTGTTACAGTATTTATGTGTCATTGAATGAGTTATTTGCACTATGATTTTTATTCTATTCATATGATAAAACTTTTCACTAAGTTTCATGGCACACATCTGAAATAGATAATTTCATTCTTTATAGACAATTCTATATTTTTATCTTTTTATATTAAATGTAGCTTAAAAATAGAAGAATCACATATTTGTACCACTTCTTCACTTACTACATGGTTAGGTTTCAGAAACTCAAAATTGTTATGTAAAAATTGACATTATAAGAAAATTAAGACAAAGGACCATGCTCACCACTTCTTTCAATGCAGCAAACCTAGAGAGAAGATGAAGCCACTACTACTAATGGTAATATTTACTAGAGTGACAGTGACCACAGAAGTATCTTGTGTTCCACATTCACCACTCAACAAACAGTAGTACTTGGAACAACAGAAAACTAAAGCACTTTATGTGTAGGTACACTTGCAAACAGGAACAGAAGTCTGAAACCAAGGCCTTTGTCTCAGTTACACTTTCCTAGTTTTATATGTGGGTATTAGATTGATAAACCTAACTCAGCCAAAAAATTAGATGCAAGAGAGTTTGTAGAATGTTTCTTTTTAACATTCCAGCTTTGGCAGGGAGGCAATAGAAGAGTTGCATGGCTATTGAATAGATCTAGCTTCCATATTCACCATAGTCATTATCAATAGAAAATAATGTAAGAAAACGTATTTAAAATTTTAAAGATTATGTAATTAGATTTATTCTTGTGAAGAATTTTATGGTTTTGTTATTTTATGCCTCCCTTCTTTTTTTCCCCCCCCAGCACTTGCTAGAGGTGAATTCTTTAAAGCATCTGACAAGAATGACTCTGCAGGATCGAATTACCAAGTCTCTTCTTCATTTGCACAAAAAGAAGAAGCCTCCTAGTATCAGTGCCCAGTTTCAGGTTATTTCTTCTCTTATTTATGACATGTAGATACTTAGTTTGGTTTTTTTCCCTCCTTTTGGATTGGTATTGAAAGATTCAAGTGAATATTATTTATGGGATTAAAAAGCCATGGTTTTATGATCCTTTTGAGAGAAGTACCAGGAGATAGATAAATGTCAACTACGTTTGGTCTTTACTCTTATATTTGTGGATAGTAGGGATCCCAAAATGACTGTTGTAATCATGACTGGTCTTTCGTCTGTACTTCCCACATATATGGGCTCAAACATGTCAGTGATCAAAGTGGAGGAGCATGCTATGTTTTATTCTATTACAGCGAAGGTTGCCATGAGTTGAAACTACTTTTATTGATGGCATCTAAGAAGAGTCTTAAGTAGAGTAAATGTTTGAGTAATAGTATGATGTTTTTGATTTGTCTTTAATATATATTTAAACCATGTACTGCTGCCATTAATATCTAACTAAATGGGATTGTAGAGCCTTTTTCTGTTTGGGTGTTTGGGTTTGTTTTTTGTTTTTGTTTTAATGTAGAATGGTCTAGTTTCTATTACTCTGGCTATGCATGTAGCAAAAATAAGTTCAGTGAGTACTCAGGCAATGTAGTCCACCAGGAAATGCAGTGCTAACTGAAGACCACTTTCTACTAGTTTAAATCCATCAGCAGCTTCTTAGGAGAAAGGTGAGCAAGCTTCCCCTGAACAATTTACAGCCTTGGAAGCCTGGGTCCGAGCTATAAACTGGCTCCAACTTGATGGCAATGACAGAGCTTCCAAGACCACTATTTTCAAGATACTTTTTACTTTATCGCATTTCTTTCTTCTTCAGTCATCTCTCTATAAAGTTCTGCTTTTGTACGTTTATGAGTTGTTTTTACATTTCTTTGTACGTTTGTGTTTGAAGTTATAAGTATGTGGGGTATTGGCTGAGCAAATCTATACCTTGATGCTGTACACCAAGATACCAGTACAGAGTTTGGCCTTTCTCTTGGTAGTTGTACATATGTTATGATTAAAGGGTGAAAAATCATGTTGACTGCTAAGTTATAAGCACTGTTGTGTAAAATAGTATCAAAATGCATTAGTATTTAATGAACAATATGCATCACAAGCCATTTCCTCTCCAGCATTTACTGCTTACTGCCCTACTAAACTTTTCCACTACTACTATGTTGGTATCTCATTGTGGTTTTGATTTTCATCTCAAAACCAGTGATTGGCAGTGATTTTGAGCATTTCTTCATGTGTCTGTTGGTCACCTGACTGTTTTCCTCTGTGAAAAAGTCTTTCCATGTCAGCAGAGGGATGTGGATATACATGGCTAATCATTGGGTTGTACAATTTGATGGCGGGGGAGTGTGTGAGGGAAATTGAAAGAATTTGTTTGAATTTGTATTAGAATTTTGTAAATAAACTAGTGGGAAAAAAAGTCTTCCCATGTCTTTTGCCCATTTTGTAAGTCTTTTCCTTCTGGAGGCCCAGGAATATCCTATAAACTCTTGTTATGAGACCCTTGTAAAAAATGGTGTTGCTAAATGTTTGTTCCCAGTACATAGGCTTTCTTTTCTGCTGGGAAAAGTATTTGAGAAACACAGATGTAATCTTTAGAAGGTCCCATTCATCAATTTTATCCTCTCTAGATTGTACATTTCTGGCTGTATTTGGCAGTCTCTTTATACTGTAGGGTAAGCTTGGTCCCAGGTTGTTTTTTTATGAACTCTGTGATTTGGGCTTTACTCCCACGTCTCTGATCTAAAGTTGATTTTTGTGTGAGATGTGAATTCTGTGTCAGCTTTCTGCAGTTAGCAGTCCAGTTTTGCCAGCACCATTTGTTGAAGAGTTTTTCATTTCTCCATTTGATAGCTTTGATTTCCTTGTTGAATTTCCATTGACCATAGATAGATGAGTCCAGTCTTGGGTTCTCTATTCTGTTCCAGTGGTTTATGTGCCTGTCATTGTACGAGTGCCATGCTGTTTTGGTTACTACTACTATGTAGTAGCTTTGAGGTCAGGGAGTGCTAGACCTCCCACTTCACTTAAATACAACCTCATCAGCAAAGGAGTTTTTGTGAATCTATCCCATTGACCAGCAAAACTGTCCAATTAGGTAGCTTTAGTTTTGAGCGGAGTGATTCACCTTGATCATATATCAGTTTAGTATGCAGTACTCATATGTACATCTCTGATGGCTTCATAGGTACTACAGCTGTGCTCAGTTTGGTCCTTTAAAAAGGAATATTGTGACTTTTTTCAAAGAAAATAGGCATTTACTATGAACCATATTCTCTTTGTGTGTGTGTATGAAATGGTTTTCTTTCTCCTAGTGAGCTGTTTAGGAATCTTACAGTTTCTACAACACATGTCCTCTATTGGGCTATTTAATCAGTTGTGTGCTAGTGGCCTTGTGGTGCCAACATAAAGGCAGGCAGTTTGAATACCCTAGCTGCTCCATAGGAGAAAGAGAGATAATATCCTCCAAATGATTTACTTCCTTTGAAAATCTACTGGAGGGTCATCTGTGATTTGGTTCCAAATTAGTGATAAGCAGCAAGCACAGCAGTGATAACCACAGCTCCTTTTGCCTAGAATATGAATTTTTCTCTGTCCTGGCCAAGTAAGATGAAGGACACATTAAAACTTGATTAATTGTTTTGTAAAATTCTTAGAGTCTCTGTATACCTTTCTTGTTGTGGTTAGTTGCTGTCAGGTCAACTCTAACTCCTAGCAATTCTGTTCATCTGAACCTTATCATATCTTGTGCCAACCTCATCCTCTCTGTACATCCTCTCGAGCCCTTTCTTAACAGTCAGTACATCTTTCTGAGGATCTTATTTTTTTTCACTGTCCCTCCATCTTTCCAAGCATGCTATGTTTTTTCAAAGACTGGTCCCTCTTGAAAAAAAGGCCAGAGTATGTGAGGCAAAGTTTAGTCAGCAAAGTTTAGTTGTCTTTGCCTCTAAGGACCATTGTAGTTGTCCTTTTTAATAATAGAAATGTTTGGCTTTTTGGCAGTACATGAAATATTTAATACAAATCCTGTGTGACTTATGATGACCATGTGTACAGAGTAGAGCTACTCCAGAGGGTGCTCAGAGCTGTGAGAGCAACACTTTGTCAAACTACCAACCTTTCAACTAATAGTTGAAGACTTAACTGTTTGTAGCATTCAGGAGCTACAAGGATCCATTATTCGGAGGAAAGGAACTTGATATTTAGTTCTATACCATAGAATATAGAATTTATTTTTCAGATAATTTTTTTCTCTGAAAATATATTAAATTAGTTGTCTACACTAACTATACATTCTTCTTCTTTTTTTTTTTCCACTTTAGTGTACGGTCATATCAGATCTGACTGGTACAGGAGGAGATTGCCATTGCTCCTCCTTCTCCAGCAGAGCATCTGGTGGATTGAACTGCATACCTCTGGGATACATTATTCTTATGATAAGGATAAAAATTACTTTTAAAATGATGGTTCTTTTCGAAAGAGTTTATTTATAAAGGCAAAATTCGGATAAGTGGTTGTTTGTGGTTGTGTGGGAACAGATTTAACCAAATGAATAAAGGAAACTTGAAGAGAAACTAAAATTGGTCATGGCTGCATGATTGTATAATTATACTAAAACATAATAATCTGTATAGTTTCATGGGCAAATATTTATAGTATATAAATTTAGTAAAACCACTGAAAACAAAAAATTACCATTGAGAAAATGAAAGGACAAGCATTGACACTCAAGCTGGATTTAGAAGAAACCATGACACTAGAGATATCATAGCTAATGTCAGATGGATCTTGACTGAGAGCATTAAGTACTAAGAGGTCTGCTTGTATTTTACTCACTTGCAAAGACATTGGGCTCTGTGAATCTTAACAAATTATCACTAACATTGAGAAGAATGGGAATCCCACAACACTTATTTGTGCTCATCCGAATATCAAGAAAGGTATGCATCAGGGCTATGTCTTTTCTCCGTACCTGTTTAATGTATATACAGAACAAATAATTCAAGAACCTGGACTTTATGAAGAAGAATGTGGCATTACAATTTGAGAAAGATGTGCATTATGCAGAGGAAACAACTTTGCTTGATGAAAGCGAGGAGAATCAGAAATGCATGCTGTAGAAGATAAAGGACTACATCTCAACATTAAGAAAACAAATACTCTTGGCAAGCTCTGGTGGCTTAGTGACAAGAAGCTGCACTGCAATCCCAGGGGTGTGCGGTTCAAGTCCACCATGTGCTCTGCTGGAGAAGGAGGAACAATTTCTTCCTGTACAGTCAGCTCTGATCTGACAGGATACACACACACACACACACACACACACTAAACTGTCAATTCTTTATTTAAAAAAAAAAAAACACAACAACCCCAACAAATCATCAATACTGGGCCAGTAGGCAATAGCATGATAGCATGATCTCTCCACAGAGAAGATTAAAGTGCTTAATAGTTGAATTTTGCTTGGATCCACAATCAACACCTTTGACAACAACAGTCAGAAACTCAAAAGCTCTGTTGACTAAGCGAAATCCACTGTCAAGGATCTCTCCAGGGGGCTGAAGAGAAATGATGGCAGTTTTTTGTTT
>NW_006399816.1:10398411-10400261 GCF_000299155.1 Elephantulus edwardii
TGGTACAATGACAGACACATAGATCAATGGAATCGAATTGAGAATCCAGAGATCAACCCATCTATCTATGGTCAACTGATCTTTGACAAGGAGATGATGGCAGTTTAAAGACTAGTATGTCCCTGATTCAAGTCAAAGTCTTCTCAGTTTCTTCCTGTGAATCTAAAAGTTAGACAGTGACTAAGGCTGACTAAAGCAGAATTGTGCTTTTCAGTTGTGGTGGAGGAAAGTACTGAATACCACATGGACTGACAAAAGAGCAAACAGATCTTGGAGAAGGGGCAGCCAAGAGTGCTCTTTTAAGGCAAGGATTGTGATACTTTGTCTCATATTCCTTGAGCATGTTGTTAGGAGGAACCAGTCCTTGGAAAAGTGGAGGGTTGGTGAAAGAGAGGAAGACCCTCAATGAGAAGTGACTGTAGCAGTGGCCTGGAGTTAATCAGAGGTGGTGAGGATGTTGCAAGATGGGTCAGGGTTCAGATCTGCTGTTCATAGGATTGCTGTGAGTGTCAGTTCCAAATCTTAGTGACCCTCCATTGGATTTCTGCATCTGTAAACCATAACAGGAAGAGGTCCCACCTTTTCCCACATAGTGATTGTGGCTTCAGATTGTTTTAGGAAAAACAAAATTTGGATTTTTCTCATCTATCCACAATTTTTATATTTTCAGGTGCTTTAAGATTAAACTATTACCCTAATCCTTAATTATCTTTACTGTAATTATTATGGGAATATATTTCTCAGGGAAGAAAGAGTTTTTATTTCATTAATTTATACATATTTTATCATTATTATAACTTCTGTCATTCATTGTCAGATTCAAATGTCATTTATTTTAATTGTGTTGTTTTTAATTGCAGGTATCATTAAACAAGCTAATGGAGACACTTGATCAGGCAGAACCATATTTTGTAAAATGCATTCGTTCTAATGCTGAAAAGGTAAAAGTATCTTATAAAGAACATTATCAGTCTAAGCTCATGACTTCAAACTGTCCTTCACTTTCTTTCTATGAGTGTTAAGTGATAGGGAAGAGTGCTATAGCGTTTTCATTAAATAAAACGTGTTCTATAAATATTTTTTATGGCTAATCCTTGTAATTTCTACAGTTAACCTACCTGTGTAATTTTTATATGGACTTGATTTAGTACACAGACATTACAAAGCCACCCGCTGCACTGTGAGAGAGAGATGGACAGTCTCTTCCCATGTAAATTATAACCTCTGGAAACTAGATGGAGGATTAGCTCTGAGTTAGTTCTGCTTCAACAGTAATGAGGTTGAGATTTTTTGTATATTTTAAGGAAATAAATACTTTGAAATTTTGTGAGAAGTTATGCAATGTTTTCTACTCTAAGATTAATCTCTCATCTGGATTTAAGCACTTAGAATTTCTCTTATATAGAAGATTCTTACCAGTTTTGCTTTGGGAATATCCTATGGTTACAATTCTCTGTGACATTTTCCTTAAAAAGAGCTTTTGCAAAAAGTGCCTATCAGTATAAATGTTTGTCCATCATAAGAAAAAAAGTTTCCTAAATGTAGTTAAAATGTGGTAGAAATTACATTCCGCTTTTACTTTTTTTTTCTCTTTTAAAAATACACACATTTAATGTTGGTTTGTTTTAGTTTTAAGTAAAGCAATTCTAAAAATACAAACTGAACATCAGAGTCATGTGAACCACCATGATAATAATAAGACAGACATTCACAATAATTACGACTAATGACAGTTCAGCTTGATAAATCATCTTCCAAGTATGTTAAAGATAGTTACTAAAATACTGCTGGTGTTTAGTTAGAATTAAGAGACTTTGGGGAAAATAAAATAAGATGATACAAGTGGAGTG
>NW_006399816.1:10401936-10419104 GCF_000299155.1 Elephantulus edwardii
TTTTTTCTCCCTCTCTTTTTAAGAAAAGATACTAAAAGCCTTGCTTCTTCAGGGCTTTGACTTGTACCTACAGAAATGAGAGTGCAGTGAACATAATGTTCAGTCCTACAGTCAGGATGCAGTTGCTCCTTCCCATTCCACAAGGTACTGCACCTTTCCATCAAGTGTCACTCGACGAGCCAAAACTCGGTATTTTTCACCACATGCTATTCTACCTGCAGCACCAAAATAGCTGGTAATGGAGTTTTTAAGATGATTGAGTTGTAACTCCTGATCTGCTAAGTTATTAAGAATCTCTGTGTTCAGTTCATCAAACTGATAATCTTCTTTGCCATCTTCATCTTTTACAATTTCTGAATTCTGAGTCTGGAGTGCTCTTCTTGGAAGACGACCTCTTCTCCTCAAATGTGGTATTGCAGCAGGCCACGATCTTCCCGTACGAGTTCTTTTTCTGGAGTCAGATTATCCATAATGCCTGGAAATGCTTGACGAGGTAGTTTCTTTGGAAGCACCCGTGAAGTCCATGTCTGAGGTATTGGATGAATGTGCAGGCCCCTCAGTTCTCCCTATAGAACAAGGTAAATCCAAAGTAGGGTTCTCTGAAATGGATTCCTTATCCAAAGGTGGCTCAGCAGGTTTTTGAATCATTTTCCTTGTGTATGGGCCAGGTGGACGACGACCTACAGACTTTTTCTTTCCTTTTTTTTCTAGGCCATTGCCAACTTCCCTTGAATCAGACAGGGGTTTGGATGCCTTTCTGCCTTTAATTTTAAATTCATGGGATGTTCCTTCAGGTTCTTTCTCTGCTTTGAAAGCCACATTTGGTGGCACAGGAGGAACACGAATTCGCAACCCAAACAAATGTTTCTTCTTCATTTCTTTCCCAGACATAAACATGGTCTTGTAATCATTTAATGCCTCCAGAACATGCTCATATCTTTCAGATTTTGGTGTGTCTGCCAGCTCTCCAGGATGTAATCTATCCCAGTTTTCACTAATGTATGTCATGAGCTCGAGTTCAGAATCAAAGTATTTCTTCTTGTGAATAACACTTAGGTGGTAAAGGCATAGGTGTGCTATATCTACCCATTGCAATGGTAGACGCTTGAGGTATTCTGGTCCAGAACTGCAGACAGAGCAAGTAAATGTGTAAAACCTGTCTCCAAACAGCATTGGCTTTTGAAGGCATTGCACACAGGCTTCATGAAATCACTGCTTACATTTGCAGCACTGTAGCATCTTTAAATACCAGTCTCCAGGGCCTCCACAATAGCAGTAACACTGCTGAACATTGGTTTTATGACCTGCATCCCATTCAAGGTCTGCCACACTATAGGGTAACGTCTGCTTCATGACTTGCAGTGCTTTGGCATTTGGTCCTTTCTTAAGTGCACCACCGCTCTTTGTTGTTGTTGCAAAAACACACTGTCGACAGAGCCATTTTTCATCTGAATCAATCACACTGGAATCAATATGAGGTGTGTGACACAGCTGATGATAGCCTTGGCCACACTTATCACATATAACCATTTCATTGGGAGCTTCTGAATACTCTTCTTGACATATTGTACAGACGATTTCCCCACTTCCAGAGGTTCCTGTTTGAATGTCCTTCCAGAGAACCCAGGATTTAGAACTGTCTTCAAATATGATAAAGCAGCTCTGTTTCAATATGTTTATCTTTTTGATAGTTCCAAGATAAAACAAGCCATCTGACCATCTAGCTAGGACATCCTGACCCTCTTCAAATTTACATGCTGGCTTTTTGATTTTATGTTCATCCTGCCCCTGTAGAGTCTCTCATTCGGTCACTTCAGTGGTGCCAACCGCTTCATACAGGAAGAAACAACCAATCACGTCCCCCTGGGCACTTCTCCTGCGAGTCCGAGCACTTACTGGACACTCGCCCCACTGGGGACACTGAACAGATGCACGCGCAAGCGAGGTCCTTGTGACAAGGTTTAGGGTATAGTAGGCGTTCGTATAACAGCCTCAAATAGATCCCACTTCAATACAGCCTGTCGCCATTTTTGTACTTTTTTTTTTAAAGAATCATTCTACTCTACTCTATGAGCTTTGTGACTAGATGAGCTACTTAGCCTGTTATCAGACTTGGCCTTCTAGGTACACACTTGTCATGATGTAAAGAGATAGACACATAGATAGGTTAAACCAAATAGTTTTACTTATTAAGGTCAAAAAAAGGGATCAAACTCCAGGACTGAAACAGATTTTTTTTACAGAGTGTGGTTCTTACATATTCATTGGTTTTGTTACATGCTGTTGAGTCGCTTGCAACTCATAGCGACACTGTGTACAACAGCCCTAAACCCTGCTCTTTCCTATGCCAGTGTCATTGTCTCTGACACGTCTGTCCCCATTACTCCAGTGACTGAATCAATCCATTTGTTCAAGGGTCTTCTTCTCTTGCACGGTCCCTCCACCCTCCCAAGCATGATATCCTTCTCCAAGGACTGATCCCTCCTTGTAACATGTCCAGATTATGTCAAACGAAGTTCACAATCCTTGCCTCCAAGGAGCAACCTGGTTTCACCCTCTCTTGGATGAACCTGTTCACTTTCATAGTCCATTCAATTCAGTCAGCAGCTGTCCAATTCAGTAAGGGGATGTTTGGTTTTTTGTTCTTTTTTTAAATTTTTTTAATTTTTTGTGGTGTACCATCAAATCTGATCTGACTGGTACAGAAGGAGATTGCCCCTCCTTCTCCAGTAGAGCATCTGGTGGATTCGAACCACAGACCTCTGGAATTGCAGTGCAGTTTCTTACCACTAGGCCACCAGAGGTCTCTAAGGAGATGGTTTTCAGGTAGTGCTAACCTGTGTGTAGTAGGGATTTTTTTTTCTTTGTGGGTGCAATTCCTGATTTCTTTTACTGATGATCACTTTAGATAAGTAACTCTTCCCTGGACAGATCATTTATTTACTACAGCATAGTGCTGTTAGAATTACTCTGTGGTGCTCTCAAACTAGGCTAGTTTTTCCAGATAAGCAGATCAACTAGCCTGAATGGGATAGAGGCTTTTATTAACCCTCCTTTTGCCAGCAGAGTGTGATGGAGAAAATAGTGACTTGAAGCTGCATCCCAATTTTGGCTTTGCCCTGAAGCTAGTTTAAATCAGATCAAATCAGGTATTTTGTAGGGCATTCTCCTCCTACTGTGTGTTGCAGGGAGGGGGGGGGGATGTCTTTGGAGATCAGTCTTGGCTTCCACTGACCTCTGACCAGGGTTTAGATCTGAAAATAGTTGAGGGAAATGTGGTCGAGGAGGCTAGGGCAGCCCTTTATGTTCCAGGAAATCCTCTCCCACCATCATGTGCACAGTTGAGTTTTTAGCTTCTTTTGCACGCAAATCTTACAAGACCCTTGAGTTTCCTTATCATCATTTAACAACATGAGAGGCTCCACATAAGATTTCTAATTCTGTTTCTAGTACATTATAAATCCACCTGAATTTAATGATTGAGCTACTGGCTGACATTCACAGCCGCCAGCATGATAGTGAGTCCAAGCAATATTACAGAGAAAAATTCATCTTTTCCTTTCCATAGAGTCATTTTCCCACTTCTTTAAAACATACTTAAGGTTGAATGATAAACTTTTATGCATTACTCATTCTTCATTAATGTCCACAGACATGAAAGACAACTTAACCAAAAAACACCAAAGCCAGAACCAACCCACACGTTCTCAGGTAATATAGGCAAAAAGAGCACTCTTCAGTGCAAGAAAAGACAGGAAGTGAAACAGCGTTGAGCTGAGGACCAACAGAATTAGATGGCAAATGTCTAGCCACTAAGCCTTGGAAACCTCCTCCCATGATTTAACTAGCTCTGCTTAATACCAGAGGCTGAGTGAAGAAATAAAGCATTTAGCAATGCAAGCTTACCAAACCATGTGTCTGGCTAACCTTATAAATCTATTGAAAACTGAACTCAGTGATGCACACACTCTGATTTGACCAAAGTAGCTAGATTCTTCTGTCACTTTCAGGGGTCACCCCTGTATCTGAACCAGGTCTGTTCCAGAAACAAAGAGAAAGACCTTAAAAAAAATTCCAAAACACGGAGCAGTCACTCCTGCCTAACTTGTCAAAAATGTTACCAAATGGGACCATACAGTATGAGTTAAAGAGATGAACACAAACTTGAAAGCAGAATTGATCAAAAAAGAGGTGTACTCCCTCACTGAAATGCTTAATAGTCACCTAGAAAGCTTAGAGTTGTGACATTTCACAAAAGGGGATCATGCATATTTATAGACATTTCCAGAATGGATATAATTTATTCAGCATAGGAGGTCTTAGGGTTGGGGAAAATGTATATCAATCATAAAATGTATTATTTAACAACATCAAAAAAAGGGACCTTATCATGATGAATGGAGTTTTCATGAGATACCCATCACTGGGTCATTCTGCAGGCTGAATTCAGTTGAGTCTCTGTCCATGTCTTGCAATCCAAATCCCGATGAAATAGATTGAATTATGTCAGGGTTGGGTAACTGATGAAACTTTTATTTTCCTTTCACCACAGTTTCCAGAGCCGGACACATGTATCCTATACAACAAAAAGTACATTTAGTTTCTGCTTTTAACTATTTGCTAGCTAGAGTCTAAATATTTGTACTCAGAGCAGATTGAAGTATTTTCCCATGTGTAGGGAGCTCTAGTGGTAAGAAGCACTGCTGCCGTTCCAACGGCATGTATTTGGAATCCACCAACAGCTCTGTGGGAGAAGGATGAGCAGTCTCCTCTCGTGCCATTTATTGCCTCTGAAAACCTACTGGATGGTCATTTATGGGTTATTTTCAACTTGTTGGCACACAGCAATGAGTAGACTACAATATCATCCTCATTGTGTTTTTGTGAGCATATATAAATAAAATACTTAGAATGCTTCTGATTTAGATTATGCACTTCATAGATGTTCTTATTGCTACAAAAATTGAAATAGTTTTATATGTAGGATTTTTAAAAAAACTTTGAGTGAAAGTATACAAACAACTTAGTTTGTTATTCAGTGACTCACGTTTTACTTTATAACAATTATAGTTGGTTAATGTAATTAATTAATGATAATATCTCATGACCTTTTATTATATGTTGCCTTTCCGTTCACTTACCCATTTATTAATTCATACTCTTCTTCCTTCTCTTCCAAACTCTGGTAACTATCTAAGAAGGATTCTGTTTATGTGTAAACCTTTCTTTAGCTTTTTATAACACTCATTTTATATAAAAAGTCCTTGTGTGATTGATAAATTTTGCTTAGCATAATTTCTTTGAGATGCATCCATATCATGCAGTGTTTTGTGAATTCTTTATTTTTTTTTAGTGTTGCATAGTATTCCATTGTGTGATGTACCTTCAGTTGTTTATTGATTCTTCGTTTAATGGGCATTTGAATTGTTTCTGTCTCTTTGCTATTATTATAAATAATGCTGCAGTAAACTTGAATGTGCATATATCTGTTTATGTAGCAACTTGTTTCTTTGGAAAAATATATAGTGGTGAGATTGTTGCATCAAATATTTTTATTTCCAATTTTCTAAAGAAGCATCAACCTGCTTTATAGTTTGCATTCCTACAAGAAATGTATGAGAGTTTCAGTCTTTCTACACATTCACCAACATGTGTGGTATGATGTCTTATTTTACTTTGCTATTGTTATTGGAGTGACATGATCTCTTATTGTTTTGTTTTGCATGTCTCTAATAACTTATTATTTTCAGCATATCTTCATGGTTTTGTTTGCCATCTTAATGTCTTCTTCATTAAAGTGTCTATTCCTTTCCTCTGTCCAGTTTGTATTTGAGTTAGTTGTTGTAGTTTCTGCACCCTCTTGTTGAGCTGTTGGAACGCCCCTATGATATGTCATTGGCAATATTTCTTCCCAGTTTGTAGATTTACCTTTATTTGTTTGATTGTTTATTTATTTTTGTGAATTATTTTGATGCACATTGTTGTTATTCACTGTCAAGCCAGAACTGACTCACAGCTGACTCTCTGGTGGGTTTTTAGAGGCAGTAATGAGTACAGAAAGAGATTGCCCATCTTTCTGTCATGGAGGAGAAATGGATTCAAACCACATGTCTTTGGGTTGGCAGCATAACTTCTTACCACTAGGCCACAGGATTTCATTTTTAGGAAATACCCCTTCATCTAGTTTATCATCTGTTGACTGTGCATTTTCAGTTATATTTGATAAGTCTGTAGAGGCAATTGATTGACTAACTCATTCATGGCTGTCAGATTGGAACCAACTCATAACCAAGCTTCTGTTGGGTGACTGTAGGGTTTTCAAGGATAGTAAATTACATGGAAGGAGATTGCCTATCTTTCAAAGATCCCCTAGTGGATTTGAACTGCCAGGGAGGTGTGGCCTCGTGGTAGCACTGTAAATCCCTGCAGACAGGCCACTAGACCTTCCTATCTTTGCGAGTCATATAGAAATCTGTGTGTTCTCAGGTAACCAAGGAAACTTGTAGGATGTGTGCAGTAGATTTTTTTTTATTATTATTAGCAAGATTACAGGGGGAAATGATAATTAAAAATATAGACAGCCCTTTAGAATGTACAAATAGTTTAATTTTGATACAAATTTTACAGTAACTCAATTATGTAGTCTTCTCTGTGAGCAAGTAAATTCTTTTTGAGCTTTGAGGCCCTCCCCTGTACAACTGGAGAGAGGCTGTAAGCTTCTGTTCTCTTTTTTTCCTAGATGCAGATAATCAGAACATTTCATATCACCTGTGTTATATCTTAACCACATAACTCCCAGTCAGTCCAACTTAAGATAAACATTAATTTGGTGATCTACTCTACAAGTCATTTCCCCCCCCTGTTTGCTTTGTTTTAGCTCCCCTTAAGGTTCAACGATACCCTCGTACTTAGACAGCTTCGGTACACTGGAATGCTGGAGACAGTTAGAATTCGCCAATCAGGATACAGCTGCAAATATTCTTTCCAGGTTATATTTTTATAATTGTATTTAGTATATTTAATTTAATTTAATTTAATATAACTATTTAATATATGTGCATCAGCTAATTTATCTGTCTTATTATCTTAGGGGCCTCATTTCTCTAAATTTACTTTCATTACTTCTTCTTTTCCATCCCTTATTTTATGTAGCATTTTATAAGTGGATAGTAAGTGCTCATTTCCAATGGTTAGGAGCAGTCTCATTAAGCTTGTGTTTGAATACAATTGAGTACATGACTGTTCACATTTAATGTAAATATTTTAAATGAAGAAGAACTTTTTAATTTTGCTATGTTTAAGAGAATAAAGGGGGAAAAGAAAAAAAGAGTGAGGAAGATAACAAATGGACAACTAACTAGTTTGAGATTTTATTGAGATATATATATATAGATACTTTTTTTTCATGTTAGTTTACATTTTCTTTTAATTTTTCAGGATTTTGTGAGCCACTTCCATGTACTTCTTCCTCGAAATATTACTCCATCGAAGTTTAACATTCAGAATTTCTTCAGGAAAAGACATCTTAATTCAGATAATTATCAAGTTGGAAAAACTATGGTAAATTTTTATACACACACACACACACACACACACACACATATACTTTTTCAAAACTGAGTGTATATTTAAGTATAAATTATAATGGCAGTCTTTGCTTGTGAAAATGTTTATAATAAAGATAATATATTAAATATCAGGGAGAAATTTATGCCAAAGTTAATTATGTAGCCAGTAATCAAATTTTCTTACCAATGCTCTATCTAGTCTGACTAGTTTTAGTTACCTAAGAAGTACTCTTCCTAGATGTTCTATATTCCATCTCTTTTGTCCAATATAACTTACTTATGTTTCTCCTGTAAACTTATCAACTATCGTTGTGCACCGTTGAGTTGGAACCGAGCCATAGCTGACACTCTCATGGGTTTCCAGAGGCAATTTAATAGCACAGGAGGAGATTGCCCTCCTTCTCCCATGGACCAGCTGGTGAATTTATCAACTCCCTCTGAAATCCTTCATTCAGTTTTCTTATGTTGGAACAATAATCATCTTTGGCTTAACTTTTCCTTCTACTTTACATAAAGTGGTATTTTTTTTATTCCTTTGTAAGTGGTCTTTACATTGCCTTTTTTCTCCCATTCCGACTACTGCCCTTTTAGTTCAAGTTCTTAACCACCCTAAATACCTACCTTGCTCTTAAAATAAATAGTTTACTTATCTGAGTCCAGTATAGTTGTCATTTTACTGCACTCATTCTAATCAATATCAATATCCCAATAAACTTATTTATGTAGGACTTCCATTCAAAAATGGCACTCTGATAGTATTTTCATTAAATTCAAACATCCTTTTTACCCCCAGGCACTGTTTAATCACTTCTTTTACAAAAGCAATTGTACCTATTTATCTTCAGTATTATTTCTTTTCCCTGCTTTTATTCTGGTGGTTTCCTCTGTCCTTAGATTTTATTAGTTTATTGTTTTCTCTTTGACTATTGATACCTGTTTGCTCTTATAGGTGAAGTACAAATCCAGTATCCAAAGGGAATATGTCTAGTTTATCCTTGTATCCCCCAGGTTATGGAAAATTTTTTTATGAAATTTAAAAATTTAATTATTCACCGCATTGAAGATAACATACTTTGGGAGAGAGCATATGAATTTTTTTAAACTTTTTTATTGGTTTGCTTATAAAGTTCATATACATTTTGTTTCACACTGTTTCATCTTGTATTTCATACAATCACTCTCATGCATTATGTTTTATAAAATTAATCCCCATTTTACCTTGCCCATCATTACCCTGTCTTTTCACCTAGATCCTTCCCATTTGCTTCCACCTGCCTCGTTCCACCAAACGGTGCAACCCTGTGGTTTCTCCCATACTCATCCTCACCTCTCCATTCCCACTCCTTCCCCATTGAATTCCCATACACATTATACTAGTTATCCTTCTATTTTTACAATAATGGTCTTAAGCAGTATTTGTCCTTATGAAACTGCATTAGTTCATAATGCAGTTAATAGTAATTAGTAATTACTAGTAAATAGTAATTAGTTCATAATTAGTTCACAAAGCATAATGTTCTCAACATTCTTTTAAGGCATGTTAGACTTCTGAGAGATTATTATATTAAAAAAAGATTATTATCATTGGCTTATTCATGTGATTAAATGTCAAGATTTCTGCATTTCAATTTTCTCCTGTGCCCTAGCACCCTAGAAATAAAGGACATATAATGGTACATTAAATATATAGCCAGTAGTAGCACATGATGACAGTAATTTCTCCAAAAGATTAATATATCACACTTTCTAGTTCTTAAGATTTTTGTGGTTTTGAATCTTTCCATTTAACCTTCCATTTCTGATTCATATTACTTTGGATAAGTCAATAGAAATATTTAGCATTACTGCATTTGTATTTGTATGTATTTGCTTTTATTTAAATGTTTAGTACAGGAAGGAAAATTCATGAAAGAAATTTCTTATTTCTTCTTACATTACATTCCTCGTTTTTCTCCCTTTTGGTAGGTTTTCTTAAAGGAGCAAGAGCGACAGCACTTACAAGATCTCCTTCACCAAGAGGTGCTTCGAAGAATCATACTGTTGCAGAGATGGTTCAGGGTCCTGCTGTGTAGGCAACATTTCCTCCAGCTGAGACAAGCATCCATTATTATCCAGGTGTGAAGCAAAGGCTTTTGCATAGGATTGGATAATTTATTTAGTCCTTGTTGTAGGGACAGAACTTTGTGCTGGAACATTTAAATAACAGTGTCTTTGGAGATTAGAATATATCTTCTTTATTTTGAATTATTCATAGGACTCAGTAACAGGGCAGCTTATAGAGCTAATGCACATAGGGTCACTGAGTTGTGGGTGACTCACTGGCACATAACAGCCACAGTAAATTGTTTGCCAGTAATTAAACTCTTAATTCATAACTTCATAGCAACCCTTTGGGACAGAGCAGAACTGTCCAGTAAGGTTTTGAGGAATGTAAATCTTTATGAAAGCAGATTACTCCATCTTTTTCTCCATCAGAGTGGCTGCTGGGTTAAAATGGAAATTTTATTTAACAGTCAAGCTTTTTAGCCGTTGAACTTCCAGTATCCCTTTGACATCTGATAGTAGACTACTAATAATTATTGAGTTGAATTAAAATGAAACTGAATTTATGGTTGTTCTGTCTTGTTGCAAAGGACTTAATGTGTCTTATTTAATAAGTTTTATTTAATATATTTTTGGAATTGTAAATGAGAATTATGTTTGTTTTAGTTGCTATGCACTAATTTCTTATGAGAAATACCTTATTTCACAATTTCCATTTTAATGTATGTTCTACATAGAATTTTTTCTGTATGTGAAAGAAAAGTATCAGTCTTTGAAATCTTTTATCTTTGAAATGTTTATAGGTGACCTGGACCTCATTAATGCTCATTGGACAAAATGTCATGTAGAAACATATTTATTGAAATTAATTTGTAGCCATAGAAACACAAAACTAGTATTTAAAATGTAATTGTTGTTGTTATGTGCCATTGAGTCATTTACGACTCATAGCAACTCTATGTACAAGAGCTCTAAACGCCGTTCTATCCTGTGCCAACCTAGACATCTCAAACGCACTTATTCCCACTGCTCCAGTCACATAATCGATCCATTTCATCGAAGGTCTTCCTCTCCTTGGCTGCCCCTTCACTCTGCCAAACATGATGTCCCTCTCCAAGGACCAGTCCCTCCTTGCAACATGCCCAAAGGATGTCAGACGAAGCTTCAGAATCCTGGACTCCAGGGAGCATTCCAGCTTCACCTTCCCTAGGACAAACCTGTTTGTTCTCCTAGCAGTCCATGGTATATTCAACACTCTTCTCCAGCACCACAGCTCAAAGGCATCAATTCTCTTTCTATCATCCCTATTCACTATCCAACTCTCCGATGCATAGCATGTAATTGGGAAGACTATAGCCTGGATCAGGCGCACCTTCGTCTCCAGCCTGACATCGTTGCTCTTCAGTACACTTGAGAGGTCTCTCACAGCTGACATTCCCAATGCATTTCATCTCCTGGCTGCTGTTACCAGGAGTGTTGATTGTGGAGCTAAGCAAACTAAATCTGTTAACTATCTCAATCTCTTCACCATCCATGCTGATGCTGCCAGTTGGCCCAGTGGTGAAAATCTTTGTTTTCTTGATGTTGAGCTTCAATCTGTATTGAAGGCTGCAGTCCTTGACCTTCTGCAGTAAGTGCTTCAGGTCCTCCTCAGTTTCAGCAAGCAGGGTCGTGTCATCTGCATAACGCAGGTTGTTGATAAGTCTTCCACCAATCCTGATACCACATTCCTCTTCGTACACCCTAGCATCTCGGCTGATCTGTTCTGCATACAGATTGAAAAGGTATGGAGACAGAATACATCCCTGATGGACCCCCTTCTTTATTTTGAACCATGTAGTGTCTCCTTGCTCTGTTCTGATGACTGCCTCTAGGTCCAAGTATAGGTTTCACATTAGCACAATCAAATGTTCTAGGATTCCCATTGATTTTCCCATTCTAGGATTCACAGCTTGTTGTGATCCACATAGTCAAAAGCCTTTGCATAGTCAATGAAGCACAGATAAACATTCTTCTGGTATTCTTTGCTTTCTGCCAAGATTCATATAACATTAGCTATAATATCCCTAGTACCACTGCCTCTTCTAAATCCAGCCTGTACATCTGGCGGTTCTCTGCTGACATATTGTTCCAAACATTTTTGGATAATTTTCAGCAGAATCTTCCTTGCATGTGATATTAATAATATTGTTCGATAATTTCCACACTCTGTTGGGTCACCTTTCTTTGGAATGGGAACAAATATCGGTCTTTTCTAGTCAGTGGGCCCCCTGGCTGTCCTCCAGATTTCTTGGCACAACTTAGTGAGCACATCCAGGGCAGTGTCTGTCTGTTGAAATATGTCAATTGGTATGCCGTCAACTCCTGGAGCCTTGTTTTTTCACCAATTCCTTCAGAGCAATTTGAACTTCCTCCTTCATCATATGTCATTTCATGAAATTCTTCTGTGTCAGCCAATTCCTTCTGATACAGTGACTCTATGTATTCCTTCCATCTTCTCTTGATACTTCCTGGACCATTTAACATTCTACCCAAAGTATCCTTAAGTATTGCCACCCGTGGCTTGAATTTGTTTTTTAGCTCCTTCAGCTTAAGAAATGCTGAGCAAGTTCGGCCCTTTTGATTTTCTGATGCCAGCTCTCTGGACATTTCATTATAATATCTTGTTTTGTCGTCCTGGGCTAACTTTTGAAATTTTCTGTTTAGCTCTTTGATTTCTTCCTTTAGCTTTGGCTTCTCGGCACTCTAATGCAATATTCAGAGTCTCATCTGACATCCATGTTGGTCTTTTCTTCTTTTTCAGACTTTGTAATGATCTTTTGCATTCTTCATGGATGATTTTCTTGATATCCTCCCAGAGCTCATTTGGCTTACTCTTGGTGCTCAAGGCCTCAAACCTGTTCCTGAGATGGTTTTGAAATTCGAGTGGGACAGACGTAAGGTCATATCTTGGTTCCCGTGCACTTGATTTAATTTTCCTCAACTTAAGCTTGAACTTGCATATGAGTAGTTGGTGGTCTGTCCCACAGTCAGAACCTGGCCTGGTTTTCACTGCTGATATTGAGCTTCTCCACCAAGTCTTTCCACAAATGTAATCTATTTGATTCCTATGCATGCCATCAGGTGAGATCCATGTGTATAGACTGTGTTTTATATTTCTTATAGAAGGTATTTCCAATGAATAAATCATTGAATGTGCAGAATTCTATCATTCTTTCTCCAGCCTCATTTCTCTCACCAACCCCGTATTTTCCAGCTACTGATCCTTATTACCTGTTTGCAACTTTTGTGTTCAAGTCACCCATTATTATCAGTACATCTTGATTGAATGTTTGATCAACTTATTACTGCAAAAGTTGGTAGAATTCTTCTGTTCCTCCTCTTTGGCTCTAGTTGTTGGTGCAAATATTTGAATTACAGTGATATTCACTGGACTTCCTTGTATATGTATGGATATTATCCTGTCGCTCACCACATTGTATTTCAGGATGGATCTAGAAATGACTTTTTAAATTATGAAACCAACCCCAAAATATAATTAGTTTCATTAAATTTATGTTCTTTAAAATAATTGCTTTTAGCTGACTGTACCTGGGGAGAAAACCCTTTTTTAATTTTAATAACAAATAGATTAGATATTTAACCAGTTATCTTATAACTACGATGTAGGTAATTTATTCATATTTTCCTTTCTATGAAAATGATATAAATTAAAACACTAACTTTTGTTATTCTCTCTTTCGCACAGCGATTCTGGAGGAATTACGTGAATCAGAAGCAAGTCCAAGATGCAGCTGCGTGGAAGAATACTTTTGTCATGACCAGTGCAGCTGTTCTTCTGCAGGCTTCTTGGCGTGCTCACTTAGCCAGGCGATGGTTCTTAGAGCTACGGACTGCAGCCATTATCATTCAGCAGAGGTGGCGGGAGCATTATAGGCAGAGACACATGGCTGCTGTCTACATACAGGCAAGATGGAAAGGCTATAGGGAAAGTAAGCGATATCAAGAACAAAGGAACAAAATTATCCTTTTGCAGGCCAGATGTAGAGGATTCAGAGTAAGACAAAGGTAATGGTTTTTGCTATAATAATTACAAATTATCTCTCTTTACAGTGCTTGTATTTATTTTTCTGCTTTTACACTTGTGTATTTATCTTCTTTGCTGGACTATTAGACTCTCCAGTTTTAATCCACATTGCCTGGGCTTTTTACTCAAACTCATAGAATCAAAACTTACAGCTGACCTACAGCAAGCTGTTCTATGGGAGGAGGATGGGCAGTGTCCACCTGTGCGATTAACTACCTCTGAAAACTTACCAGAGGGTCAACTCTGGGTCACTTCTGACTCAAAAGTATAAAACACAACAATAATAACAAATCACACAGGAAGAGGTTGCTTATCTTTATCCCAGAGAGCCGCTGGTTGATTTGAACTTCCAGGAAAGTGCCATCGTTGGGTTAACAGCTCAGTCCTTACAGGCTACGTAACAAGAACTCTCTACCTGGTCAATAACAGAAACTAAAACAGCTCTGTTACTAAATTAAATTTTAGTTTGAAAATCAAGATTGTCTGTGATTTTAGCTGCTAAGAATGAACTTTTCCAATAAATTGAAACAGATAAGATTGGTAATACTGTTCTGTTTTTTTATCTTAAGAAACTTTAATTTCAGGTGGTTTACTTTATAGTAATTATATTGTTAAAATGAGTTTTGTGTTTTGACTAGAGTACTTAGCTAGAAATAATGCATTCAATAACAGTATCCCCTCCCTTGGAAAAATAGAATTATGAAATGTGCTTCTAATTTAGCTTGAGAAATACTTAGTATTATAAAAATTTTCTAAGATTAGTATCAAATAATAGTTTAGCTCAATTATTAAAAAATTACCTTAGAAATGATGCGGTTTTAAAATGTATCTACATGAGACTACTTACTACTTATGTAAAGAGCTAGCATAAAAAGAAATTTTGTATACTTTTCCATTTTTAATAAAATTCTCAGTACTGTCTTCTCTTTAGTGGTCACCAGTAGATATCTGTAACCTTTTTCTTCTTGTTTTCATATAGATTTAAAGTTTTAAAAGAGCAAAGACGAAAAGAAACAAAACTAGAACTTGGATTGGTAAATACGAAGGGATATGGTTTTCTGGAGATTCAAGGTTCAGATCCTTCAGAATGGGAAGATCGTTCCTTTGACAATAGAGTAAGAGCCATAGAGGAATGTAAATCTGTAATAGAGAGTAATCGAATTAGCCATGAAAGTTCAGGAGACTGCTCTGTGGAGTCCTCAATCCAACGACAGGAGAGAACCCGAAGCCAAAGTGGGGTGGACTTGCAGGAAGATGTGGTTGTGAGAGAGAGACCCAAGTCCTTGGAAGATCTCCATCAGAAAAAAGTAGGCCGGGCCAAAAGAGAAAGTCGGAGAATGAGAGAACTGGAGCAAGCTATATTTAGCTTAGAATTGCTAAAAGTCCGTTCTCTTGGTGGTGTGTCACCTTCAGAGGAACGTAGATGGTCCACAGAACTGATGCCTGAGGGTCTTCAGTCTCTACAGGGTACACCTGACAGTGAAAGCTCTCAAGGAAGTTTGGAACTTCTGAGCTGTGAGGAAAGCCAAAAGAGCAAAGTGGAGCCCATTATTTCAGATGGAGAGTTGCATGTTCCATCACCGGAGATATTTTGCAGCTCTCAAAAATTTGATTCACAGGATAGTACCTTCAGTGCTTCAAGTGAGACTAGCTATGCAGTGATGCAGAAACAGATAGCCTCTAACTCAGAACATTTGAAGAACGGGACTCTGAAGGAAAAGGTGGTCCGTGGTTCTCAATCTATTACCTGTAAACCACAGTCAAGAGATTCTTTTATTTCAAATAGTCTGCCTACTTTTTTTTATATTCCCCAACAGGATCCGTTGAAAACTATTTCCCAACTAGATACAGGCATTCAGAGTAAAGAACTATTGGAAAGTGAAAAATCTCTAGTGACAGCTGTTACCTTCGATGTCAATAAAGAAGCTCGAAAGTGTGACTTTTTAGGAGATCAAGTCATTGCTTCACTAAGTACAGATTCTTCTAAATCTGTGCTTGAAAAGTTAGAAAAATTAAACACTGAGAAGGAAGAAAGGCAAAAGCAATTGCAGCAGAAGAATGAAAAAGAGATGATGAAACAGATTCGCCAGCAAACAAATATTTTAGAGAAAGAGCGTAAAACATTCAAGACAATTGAAAAGCCAAAAGTTAGAGAATCTTCCTTGGTGCCTTCTTTGCATCAATCAAAGCCAGTAGTAGAAAGGCCATCCTCTCTGTTCATTCCAGATGTTCCACATGAGAGAGAATCCACTGTACCAGTGCCCCTGTCAATAACTGTAAAAGATACAGCTCTTGGCCCAAAAGATAATTCCTCTGCTCATGCATCTGTGAAGGACCGACCTGTCACCTTGTTCTTTGATAGAAAAGAAAGTTCATGCCAATCCAAGGAATTAGCTAAGACAGGAACCCAGTTGAATTTAGCCTATAGACTCCATAATATTCACACTTCAGAAGAATACTCAAAACCATCGAAGTGTTCCAGCCACAAATCTGATGACCCTTGCAGAGAAGGAACTACTAGAGCCATTTTCTTCATGCCAAAGGACAAGATGAGTATTCCCCTGTAAGTGAAATGTTTATATTTTTTCTCTTAGAGAATTTTATTGAAGTATCTTAATCCACTCCCAACTATTTGTGTGAATGTGACCCAAACTAACTTCCCCCCTTAAATAAAAAAGTCCTTAATTATTGACTGTAACAGGCCCCTAAAAATGGATATAACTCTTTCATGAGTCCTTTAGTGGCACGAATGTTTTAAGTCTTCAACTATTAATCAAAAGGTTACTAGTTTGCATCTACCAGAAGAGCCTTAATAATAAAGGCTCGGCAGTCTATTTCTAAAGAATCACAGCCATTTGAAAATCTGGGAGCACAGTTCTGCTCTGAAACACATGAGCTTCTCGTGCATGACTTAGAATAAAAAAAATAAAACTGTTTAGGTTTTATGTTTTAAAGGAATCTTTGTCTAAGGACAGATAATAGAGCTTTTTTGCTCCTCTTCATTAAAGTATTTGTTTGTATTTTTTTCAGGAGTATGATGAATCTTCAATTGATACTGATTCATTAAAGCATTTGTGAAGGGCAGTACAATTCCTATCTTCATAGTGAGCATCTAGCGAGTGGATTGCCTTAGAGTAGGAGTGGGGTAGCAGTCCAAGCTTATTCAATATGTCAGACTTTAGAGAAGCTTATGTGCTTTGTCATAGCTTTTGGTCTATTTATGGTCTTCATTAAGTTTTTCTGCTTTTGAGTTCTTTTAACACTTAACTGGTGGTAGCCATGGCAGTAGGGTTTCCTAAGTACATATAAAGCAAAATTAGAGAAGATTTATGATACTTGTATTAGAGCTTCGTACACAGTGGATATTTTTACTGTCCTTATCAATGACTTATTCATTGCAAATACATTTTATAAGAGACACAAACGCAGGTTATACACATGGACTTCACCTGATGGTATGCATAGGAATC